>NW_006203646.1:1637537-1643778 GCF_000334495.1 Tupaia belangeri chinensis
AAAGAAAGAAAGAAAGAAAGAAAGAAAGAAAGAAAGAAAGAAAGAAAGAAAGAAAGAAAGAAAGAAAGAAAGAAAGAAAAGAAAAGAAAGAAATGAATGGGTAAAGTTGAACAAAATAATTCTTAAAAAAAAAATCTTTAGTCCTAGATGTCTCTATATAAAGACCAAGTAGTATAAAGTATTCATCCCAATTATTACATTTCAAGGGAAAAGAACTTCTGAAAAATCCTCTCTCAATTTCACCTAGAATAAGAAGTTCAGTATTAAAAAGAAATAACTCCTGGGAACCAGAAGTTAGCGTAATGGCTATGTCGCTGGACTCCCACGTAGACAACCGCGATTCACATCCCGGACCCTGTGGCTTAAAACTCACACCAGGCGCGTGTGCGTGCGTGCCCAAGATCCCAAGAGGAGAATGGAGGAGAAGGGATTGCAGCATGGCCATCCCCCCCGGGTGGTGATTTCTCACTTTCTGTCTCTATGTCTCTCTCTGACTGGCGAGCGCACGTGCCCTATAGTGAAAACCTCTCCAAAAAAAAAAAACAAAAAAAGAAAGAAAGAACTCCCATAATATATATGTTTAATTAAAATATACTGTGTAGGGGTCAGCAAGTGGCATGGTAGTTAAGGCACTGGATCCCACATGGCCAGCAGCATGGTTTCAGTCTTAGAAACACACTGGGCATATATGCACACATGTCCCAAATCCTGAGGGAAAAACGAAAGAGAAGGGATTACAACAAGGCCATTCCCCAGCGGATGATTTCCCACTTTCCCTTTCTCTGGCAAGAGCATGCACCCTATGGCAAAATAAATAATAAAATGTGTGTATATGTATATACATATACACACACAGTGTTAATGAGTCGTTAATAGCAATAATCACATCATACTTCATATCCAGAGGGAACCTTGGCTCCTAGGTTGCCATCCCTCCCCTGGTCACTAACCCGTAACTGGCCTCCCTAAGACCATCAGTGAAGAAGGGACCGCATTCCACCCCCATTCCCCAATGGGGGTTTAAAGACAGTGTCCCCCAGGTTCCTTGCTGCTGCTTCCAAATGACACTCCCTCGCCCTGCTCTACGACATCGACTGGAAAGTCCTGTCATCGCACTCGCATCCACTGCCTCTCTTGTTTCCTGTCTCTCCTTGAAGATGTACCCTAGCTCACTGCCGTCCTGGTGCCATTCCTTCATTCCGTCTACTCCATCCAAGACCCTGGCCTCACAGTCGCTTATCGATTCTCCTCCAAAGAGCTGGTCTTCCATGTTCCACTCGTTCCCTTGACCATCTCCTAGGCATTATCACGACCGGTAACTTCAAACTATGCCCACGCTGGTCTTTAATCACCTCATACCTCAGCTTTCCAGTTCAGCACTACCCTTTCTCCAAGAATCTTTTGGATACAACATACCTATACTTAAAACCCGAACTAATTCCCTGGCCCTCCAAGGTCCTACACGATATGGCCCCTACCTATCTCTCTGGAGCTGTCTCCTACCTCTCCCCTACTCCCCACCGACCTTTGTGCATTCTCTCAGACTACCAAGTCCATTCCTACCTCAAGGCCTTTGAACGAGATCATTCCTCTCCTTGGATAGTCCTGGCTCTGAATATCCTCAGGGCATTGGTATTTGTTCAAAAGTACTTTCTCATTGAGGACCACATAACCTATTTAAAAATCGTAAACCCCCCCACCCCACCCTCCCACTCACCCATAAGACATGGGCTTCCCTAATTTTCTTTTTTAAAGAGGTTTTTGCATTTGTGCCCACAGGGGTGAGGAGCGGGTAGACAGAGGGAAAACGAGAAATCACACCCCACCCATGGGGGGAGACGGCCACGTCGCAATCTCTTTTCCTCCATTCTCCTCTCAGGATCTTGGGAACACACACGCGCCTGGTGTGAGTTTCAGGCTGCTGGGTCCAAGATTGGAAACACGGTCAGCTATGTGGGAATCCAGCAATGTAACCACTACGCCACCTACTGGCCCACTTTCTTTTCCATGTACCCATCACTTTGTAGCATACAGTGTATATTTTTTACTACTCTATAGACTGTCTCTCCCAGCTAGAATGCACGTTTCCTGAGGACAGAGACGTCCGTCTGTTTCATTCAGGGTCATACCCTTTGTACCTGAAATGGTGCCTGGCACACAGCGGCCAATGAGTATTTTCTGAATGAATGAAAAAAACTAGATTGGGCAAATTCAAAATAAGAAGGACTACTAAGGCACCAGCAGGTGGTGTAGTGATTAGGGCACTGGACTCCCACATGGCCAACCACAGTTCAAATCTCAGACCTGCAGCTTGCTTTCACACTTGCCCCCTCTCTCTCTGTCTCTGGTGAGCACATGTGCCCTGTAGCAAATTAAAAAATAATAACGATAAATTAAATAATTCTTTTTTTTTTTGGAGAGGTTTTCACTAAAGGGCGCGTGCACTTGCCAGACCGACAGAGAGAGACATAGAGACATAAAGCAACAAATCACCCCCCAGGGGGGATGGTCATGCCGCAATTCCTTCTCCTCCATTCTCCTCTCGGGATCCTGGGCACACACACCCACACTCCCGGCGTGAGTTTTAAGCCACCGGGCCTGGGATACGAACCACGGTCGACTACGTGGGAGTCCAGCAACATAGCCATTACGCTAACTGCTGGTTCCCTAGCCACTACAAAAACAAAAAGGATTATTAAATCTCATCTTCTACATAAAGTTTTAAACACACCAATCGGTTTCTTAGAATTTATCAAAAATGATCCAATTTCAGTGTTTTAACAAGTTTAAATGTAAAATTTAACTTAGGTTCATGCCACTGACACATAACTTTGTCACTTTATCTGAAATACATGGCATCTCCTATGGGCCAAATTCACTTTTAAGTCCTAACCCCTAGTTCCTCAGAATGGGACTGGGCTTGGAAACAGAACCCTTAAAGAGGTAATTAAGTTAAAATGGGATCCTTAGGACAAGCCCTATAAGGACTGACGTCCTTATAGAAAGATTAGGGCACACACACACACACACAGAGGAAAGACCACACGAGGACACAGCAAAAAGGCAGCCACCTGCATGCTGAGAAGAGACTTCAGAAACAAGCCTGGCCAGCACTTTGGTCCTGGACTCCTGGCTTCCAGAATCGAGAGAGATTTCAGCCATCCAATCTGCGGTGTTATTACAGCAGGCCTGGGACACTAATATAAAGGCTTACCCTTAAATTATGTAAATATTTCAGGGTTGTACAAGACCTTCAAGATACACCCTGCTGACCCAACCTATACTAGGGAGGAGGTGGAGTATCTTGAGAGGCAGGGGTGGTCGAAAAGCAAGTTTAAGTGGAGAAGATATAAAGAGTGTCTCAGGGCCAGTAGGTGGTGTAGTGGTTAAGGGCACTGGACTCCCACATGGCCAACCATGGTTTGAGTCCTGGACCTGGTGGGTTGCTTTCTCACTTAACCTCTCTCTCTCACTCTATCCTTCCTCTGGTCAAATTAAAATAAATAAAATTAAATAAATAAATAAATAGTCCATCTTGCCAACAAGTGGCTGATTCGTAGGAGATGAAAAGGTAGGATCACTCTTGACCCAGAAGATAGTAATTCAATAATTAATTGACAAGGACCTGACATGTACCTTTGCTCCTAGCCCTTGGTTTCCTCCACAAGAGAATTTTCCAGAGCACCCAGGTTTACACTGTAGAGTGTGAAAGCTGCTCAGAATAACTTAGCTTTTCCTAGTGACCCTATTACACCCAAGGATGCTAGACTTAACTCTCACCCCTAAAGCCAAGTGGTCTTACTGTATCATCGTTAAGGAAGTCTGCCTTTTTCACTTACTCTAGACATTCAAACTGATTCTTACATTCAGAGGGCAGCATCCGTGGCTGTAAGTATTCCTAGTATTTCAGTTTCCTCCAGCAACAATGGAAAAGAATGGGCTCATATCCTAACTTGACTGTAGATGCTACTGATGTTTCAGAAAGGCTTCCTATAAAGCTTAGTATCAAGGATCAAATTCAACTGACTTTATGACCTGAGCAAGTAAAGCGAGTTAAATAGGCTAGGTCCGAGAGACACAAAGTATAAAAGGAACACTTCGGTTGTCCTTAAAGCCACCTAACGTGGGGTCCAGAAAGTCCACACTACACTTAAGATGGTGGCTGGCATTGTGTCACCAGCCCAGCAAGCACTGAGAACAGGCCTACCGCTGCCAGATCTGCTTTTCCGAGCAAGGATCCAAAAACCACAGACAGGCACAATGTTAGAATTTTAAATCGTGGAAATGATCACATTTCAAACAATATTACCTACCCCCCCTCCCAAAAGAGAATCCACAGGCAACCATTTGCAATCTCCATTTTGATTTCAGCTGCAGATCTGGAATCCAAATACCAGCTTTCACTTTCTAACTCTTCACACCTCTGACAAATCAATGAACTTCTGAGTCCCACTGTCCTCATCTGAAAAATGGTGTCATAGATATTAAACACAATGCTTATCAAATGCTTACTGTATGACACAAGGTAAGCTAAACAGCTTCCTGTAGGTGGAGAGTGCCTCTTCCGCTCAGTAAATTATCTGCAGGGATCTTCAAAGAACCTAATTGATGATCTCAAGGAGGTTGAGCTCTTGCAAGATTTAGAGCCTTTCCGATTCTGATTACTGAATACTGAGTATTAAAGTCATTAGAAATTAAATAGAACCAGCAATAAAGAATGCCTAGCAATAGAACTTAATGAGCTGGAAGTGGCTCTTCTAATTAAGAGATCTAATAACTGTCACTAGTTAATGGCCACAAAAAGGCAATAAAGTACACATTGAGGGGTGTACTTTTCACAGATAACAGTGGCAGCTTCTAAAGTAAGCTGTTAAAACACACCCAAGGCTCTAAGATATGTTTTTACAAATCAGACAAATCTCTTATTGTCAGATTATAGACTCTTGTCTGAGAGATATGCCATCTTGTTTTCATACTACTTAAAGTATATTCTAAGGAATATTAACCACAACATTAGAAAGGGTCTAGTAACCAAAGAAATGCTTTATTAACACAAACACGCAAACTGTACAGCAGTAAGAAATTTAAATATCTAGGTCATGACAAACAGGTGGCAACTCAACATCCAGGGTGGACAGAATGCTTGAAGGAGACTGCAACAAATCTGGAAAAAAGGAATTTCTTATTAAATTTCTAAAAAGTCTTTGAGGCATTGTCCACATCAATATAGATATTTTCCATCATTTTTAATCATACATTCATGTTTTTCCCTTGGTCTGATGAATTTCCCCCACTTAGAATGTGGCTGTGGCCCCAGGATTGGCCTTCATTAGAAATTAAGTCTTGGAAGCACCTGGACCTCTACTGTTCTTAGAGATCAAGGAGTGAGCTAACATGCTCACTGATATAAAATAGTACAAGTTGGGCCAGCAGGTGGCGATGTGGTTAAGGTGCTGAATTCCCACATGGCTAACCATGGTTCAAGCCCCAGATCCAGCAGCTTGAAAATCATGCTTGGGCATTCCCAAAACCTCAAAAAAATGGAGAAGGGATTGCATTGTGGCCATTGCTCCTGGGATGTTTCACTCTCCCTCTGTTTCTCTCTGGTGAGTGCACATATCCTATGACAAAAAAACTTAAAAAAAAAAAAAAAAGACAAGTTATCTCATCAGAACAAATGAAAAACATACTAACAACAGTTTTTTTTAATAATTATTTTATTATTTTATTTTTTTGTTATTTATTTATCTATTTTTTTCTCTTTCATTTATTTATTTTTACATTTTTCCACAAACATTTACTTTACATAGCAAAAAATTTTAGCTCATACTCCATAATTCTTGACAGTTTACAAACAACTTTCAAAATTTCAAAATACTGAATTTTAAAGATAATGTTCAAGATATGTCTTATAATTTTGTATAATTTTATAACTCTATAACAACAGCATGGCTTGCTTCACTCAGCAGTAAGTCTTCCATATTCATCCACTTCCTTTCAAAAGCCAGGGTTTTGTTTTTTATGAATGAATAGTATTCCATTGAGTATATGTGCCACAGTTTTTCTAACCATTCATCAATTCGTGAGCATTTAGGTTGTTTCCATGACCTAGCAATCGTGAAAAGTGCCGCAATAAACATCGATGTGCAAGCACTTTTTCGATGAAGTATTCTTCTGTCCTTCGGGTAGATACCAAGGAGTGGGATTGCTGGATCATATGGTAGTTCTATTTGTAGATTTT
>NW_006203646.1:1644000-1655339 GCF_000334495.1 Tupaia belangeri chinensis
TTACATTTTTTTTTTTTTTTTTTTTTAAGAGATTTTCACTGTAGGGCGCGTGCGCTCGCCAGACAGAGATATAGAGACAGAAAGCAAGAAATCACCCCCCGGGGGGATGGTCACGCCGCAATCCCTTCTCCTCCATTCTCCTCTCGGGATCTTGGGCACGCATGCACACGCGCCCGACATGAGTTTTAAGCCACCAGGTCCGGGACACGAACCGCGGTCGACTACGTGGGAGTCCAGCGACATAGCCATTATGCTAACTGCTGGTTCCCTGCTAATGACAGTTTTTGACCACAAGTGCAAACTAAGACCTCAAACCTTTTGCAACAAGGGACTGTCATTCTGTGCTACAGCACAGATAACCCTAATCCTGCTTTAACTTTGGAGAGAACTTTGAATTCTCATTCCAAGCAAGTTTATTATATACTTCAACTTATGGTTTAAGCAGTTATAAGCTAATTTTAATTTCTTTTTGCTATGTCTAAGACTGTCCAGATTCCAGAATAATTGAACTTCACGAGGGCATTTGGTACTAAAAGCAAAACCAATTGAATGTCCTTTTCATTACTCAAACCTTATCTCTGTAGTTCGAAGGACAGAAATTACTCATAAACTAACCTTACACAGCTCTGTTCCCTTTGATGTTAATGGAAATGTTATGAAACAAAATGTTCACAGCCCTCTGGAGGGCACCTGTTCACTTACCAGATTCCCAGGGTGGAGAAGGCATCTTCATAGGTGAAGGGGGGCCCAGCTGTAACAGCTTTTCAAGTTCTCTCTCTTCATCAAGGATCATGAGAGGCACTCCATTCAAGGGGAGATGTGCAATCTGGTGCTCTTCAGGCAGGTCGAAACTCTCAAAATCTGTCATGAAATGGAAGCATTATGTCAGGGCAACATTTCTCAGTGTGGTCAGCAGGCCCTAAGAGGTCAGAGACTTTTTCGGGAAATCCATGAGGTCAAAACTATTTTCATGCTAATATAAATACCTTTTCCTATAGTATTGACGTTTTTTTGGAGAGGTTTTTGCTATAGGGTGCATGCACTTTCCAGAAAGACAGAGAGAGACAGAGAGACAGAAAGCAAGAAATCACCCCCCCCATGGGGGATGGTCACACTGCAATCACTTCTCCACTGTCCTCTTGGGATCTTGGGCACACACGCACACGTGCCCAGCGTGTTTAAGCCACCGGGTCTGGGACTCGAACCACGGTAGACTACATGGGAGTCCAGCGACATAGCCATTACACTAACTGCTGGTCCCTAGTACTGACTTTTGTAAAGATGGCACCATTGCAATACTTGATAAAATTGCTGGTGCTTTAGCACAAATCGAGGCACCGACGATAAGTATTTGGCAGTCACTACATTCATTCTTCACCTCTATTTACTTGTAGGGAAAAATGCCTGCTTTGACACTTTACCATATGCAGTAAAAAGTATTAATTTTATTAGCTCTCAAGCCCGGAGATGTCTTTTTAATATTCCGTGTAATAAAATGAGAAGTACGCCATAAAGCACTTCTGCCGCATACTAAAGTATGATGATCATCTCAAAGGAAAGAGCTGTGCAATTATTTGAGCTGCAAGTTAAGCTACAGGCCTTTTTCTTGAAACATCATTTTTATTTGAAAGAAAAACTGAAAGACAAACTATGGGACTCAGACTTAGGTATTCGTCACCCATTTCTCTCAAAGGAATTAAAGTCTATCATTTCAAAGAAAACTGACAATTTGTTGTCAATGACAGAATCTAAAATGCTAAGGAAAAAAATAAGAATTTTAGAAAACTTAACTGTAATCAGCTAGACGCTAGTTTGGAAAACTTACCTTGCCATCATTAGCTTATACTTAGAATTCTCTAATGAGATCAGTGATGACATTAATAAATATGCTTTTGATATTGTATAATGAAGCATTTCAACATCTGGATATCTACATATTCCAGTGAACCAATATTTCCAAATGATCAAATTGTGATATATGCAAGTATAAAAGCTATATTCCAGGGGCCACAGGTGTGGTGTTTGAGGCACTGGACTCCCACATGGTTGACTGGTTTGAGTCCTGGACGCAGCAGCTTGAAACTCACACCAGACGCATGTGCATGTACCCAAAATCCTGAGAGGAAAATGGAGAAGGAACTGCGATGTGGCCATTCCTTCAGAGGGTGATTTCTTGCTTTCTGTCTCTGTCTCTTCAGTGAGCACATGTGCCTGACAGCAAAAATCTCTCTATCAAAAAAAGATATAGTCCAACTCTAAAATAAAACCTATGACTTTCACCATCAAAATGCAAAATGCTCATTGATAAAGTTTCAGATTCCATGTTAAAATTATATGTTCAGAGGGCCAACAGATGGCAAGGTGGTTGAGGCTCTGGACTCCCACATGGCAGACTGCAGTTCGAGTCCCAGACCTGGCAGCTTGCTTTCTCACTTTACCTCTGTCTCTGTCTCTCGCAAGTCAAGTTAAAATAATAATAATAAATGAAATGAAATAATTCTCAAGAAAAAAATGTTCAGAAGCAACTGCTTGTTGAATTTGAATGAAATATCAGTCACACATCCAAGAAGACTATTAAAATGTTTCCTTTTTTCCTTAACTACATTTCTGTGTAAGGCCAGATTTTCTTCATACATTTTTTTTTTTTTTGAGAGATTTTCACTGTAGGGCACGTGCGCTCGCCAGACAGATAGAGAGAGACATAGAGACAGAAAGCGAGAAATCACCCCCCAGGGGGGATGGTCACGCCGCAATCCCTTCTCCTCCATTCTCCTCTCGGGATCTTGGGCATGCACACACACGCGCCCGGCGTGAGTTTTAAGCCACCGGGTCCAGGACACGAACCGCGGTCGACTACGTGGGAGTCCTGCGACATAGCCATTACGCAACTGCTGGTTCCCTTCTTCATACATTTTAACCAGAACAGATGCAACGTTCTGAATACAGAATTTGACAAGAATCCAGTTGTCTTCTGGTAGGCCGAATTAAGCAAGTCTTAAAAGTATAAACCATACCATTCTTCTCACTACATTTTTTGTTTGTTTTGGAAGTTATTTAATGAAGAAAAATGTCCTTTACATTCATGAAATATGCTTAATGAATTCATAAACATTTTTAAATTGTTCAGTTTTAACTTCCAACACAAAAACATACTGCGGTCAGTCATGTGAGAGAGTTCAGCGCCTTCACCACCACCCACCTGCTGGCCCCCCTTCAGCTCAACACAAGAAATACAAACAGGACACAAAAGCCTATCACTCAATTCTTCTGACTTCTGGATTTTACCAGGCTCAAAAAAGAGCAGACTCATTCTTGAGTACTTGGGCTCTAGAGAACTTTAACTTCTAAGGAAAAAGGTGAGAAGAACCATGACTTTGATCTTTCGAATACGGCTGACCAGAAATTAGCAAAAATGCACCACATTTTCTTGAAACTTAATCACACATCTTCCAGCTCGGCAATCCTCCTTACCCTCAGATGGGTTCACAAACTTGCAACAATAGAATCCCAAGAGTAGTAATTGCTTGATTATTTATAATATACAAAAGCCAGACAAAACTGAAGGTATTTTAGTGAAAGGATGACTAAATGCTTCTGGCTAAAATGGAAAAAAAAAAAAACCAAACTAAAACATCCACGAGGCCCTGTCTGATGTGTTCCCAACACTTCACCTGTATTCTTCTTCACTCTGCCTTCATTTCCCAAAACCCGCTTTAGTCCTCCCTCCTGTCTGAGGATCTTTGCACATACTGTGACTTACAATACTTCTTCTTGCTCACCCTTAGTGAGACCACCTGTTCAGTGTCTGACTTGCCCAACTAAGGACTCCGTCAGAGCAAGGCCTGTCTTATTAGCCACTGCCAAATATTGCCTAGCACACACCAGCCTCTCCTCAAATGTTTAAGTGTAAATTAAAGCTTAAAAAACTGACTCTATAACAGAAAATATTTCAGATACATGTAGCAGAATAAAGGAACTAAAGACATGTTTTCACTAGCTAGATTTTTCTAACCAAAGAACTACTTAACTCTACCCAAAGAACGCTCAGGTATTGTTCAACTTGATATAAAGCCCACTTTATTTTTTTAAACGGTACTTTTTTTGAAGAATTATTTAATTTTATTTTTATCATCATCATTATTATTGAATTTGCTGTAGGGCATGTGCACTTACCAGAGAGAAAGAGAAAGAGGGAAAGTGAGAAAGCAAACCACCAGGTCCAGAACTCAAACCACAGTCGACCATGTGGGATTCCAGTGCCTTAATAACCATGCCACCTGCCAGCCCCATAAAGCCCACTTTTCAAAAGACTTACTAGGGGGACCAGCAGTTAGCGTAATGGCTATGTCGCTGGACTCCCACATAGTCGACTACGGGTCGTGTCCCGGACCCAGTGGCTTAAACTCACGCCAGGCGCATGTGTATGCACGCCCAAGATCCCAAGAGGAGAATGGAGGAGAAGGGATTGTGGCGTGGCCATCCCCCCGAGGGGTGATTTCTCGCTTTCTGTCTCTCTCTGTCTGGCGAGCGCATGCGCCCTATAGCAAAAACCTCTCCAAAAAAAAAAAAAATTTAAAAAATAAGCCTTACTAGGAAGACGGTTCATTTACATGGAGACTTGTACAATGTTAGCGAACACATCTTGACCTCCCCCTACGTCCTAAGCTTTTGAGGACAGAAACAATGTCCTCTGCAGCTTTGCTCCTGTTCCTCTCCTGATTTAAGACAACACCCTGCAAATAATTCTGCTAACAGTGTATTTGTTCAAAGTAATCCAGATTCAGACCGTCTCATGAAAGCTTTAGATTATCTAATCACATTTACATCAAATTATAGGTGAGTTAAATTCTAAGAGAAGCTAAAAGCCGAAACCTTTTTTTTCTTTTTCAACCAAAAGATATTACCTAGTGGATTGAAGGGAAAGAATTTTTCTATTTCTGGATAGGTATCATCTGAGGCAGGAACAGAGAGTGTTGCTTTCACAGTCTTCTCAGTCATCTAGAACCCAAGGAAATATGGATTAATAAGAATGGAAGTCTCATCAACCAGGTTAGTAGGGTATCTTCAAAACATATTTGCTTGGGACCAGCAGTTAGCATAATGGCTCTGTCACTGGACTCCCACGTAGTCAACCATGGTTCAAGTCCCAGATCCAGCGGCTTAAACTCACGCTGGGCATATGTGCGTGTGTGCCCAAGATCCCAAGAGGAGAATGGAGGAGAAGGGATTGTGGCATGGCCATCTCCCCTGGAGGGTTATTTCTCGCTTTCTATTTCTCTGTCTCTGTTTTTCTAGCAAGCACACACATCCTATAGCGAAAACCTCTCCAAAAAAAGAAAAAAAAAAAAGAAGCCATGATTGCTTCACCACATTTTACAATCTGTCAAGCTGTAATCCTCTGTTATGATTATATCTAAATATAATCAAAATGTGAGAACCACAGTGTTAGGTAGTATAAAATAAATAATACCCAGTAGCATGGCTCAAAAGTTGAGCGCTATGGGACCAGCAGTTAGCGTAATGGCTATGTTGCTGGACTCCCAGGTAGTCAACCGTGGTTCAAGTCCTGGACCCGGTGGCTTAAACTCATGCCGGGTGCATGTGCGTGCGTGCCCAAGATCCTGAGAGGAGAATGGAGAAGGGATTGCGGCGTGGCCATCCCCCCTGAGGGGTGATTTCTCGCTTTCTGTCTCTCTGTCTCTGGCGAGCGCATGCGCCTTATAGCAAAAACCTCTCCAAAAAAAAAAAAAAAGTTAAGCACTAGCACCTGCAGTAAATGTTACCAAGACTGCAGAGCTGGGTTAATTCAGAGCTAATGAACTCAATTATTCAATCCATTAGAGAAAATGGGCTTGTCGACCACAGTAGTAACTAATCCTAGAAACCACTTTTTAGGTTTACAGAAGTGAAGCTTTCTGTCAGTGTTACCTTAACTATTTAATTGATGACTATTAAAAACAAGTTTGTGTTTTTCTAATACATACTTCACAAGAAGCAGCAAAAGACAATCAAGAACTTTAGAATACCAAGACAGGACCAGCCACCGCGGCACAGCAGCAGTGCAAAAACCACTCGGCAATGCTAGAAGCCATGTGCAAGATCGGGGTTTGGTCCCCAGGCTGACTTGTACATGCCCAGTGCACATCTGTGTGCCTATGATCCTGGCTGGCTAAAAGGCCAGGGGAATCACAGCCTGAGACCCTGTTGAAGGTGCTTGTCTTTCTTTCACATGTGTGCTCTCTCATGAAAGAAACAGAACAAACGGGCCAGCAGATGGCATGGTGGTTAAGGGTACTGGACTCCCACATGGCCGACCACGGTTTAAGTCTCAGATCTGGCGGTTTGCTTTCTCACTTTCTCTCTGGTCAAATAACAATAACAAAATAAATAAATAAAGTTAAATAAAAATAAAATAAATTTTAAAAAATAAAAAGAAATAGAACAAACAAAATATCCACCAATATGTGTAATTTCCCTAGTCTAGAATTGGCTGGTAGATGGGCAACTACAGTAGTAGCCTAAAGTGGAAGCCTGCATAGTCTTGATTTATCACATGTGCACATCTATAAGAAATATCTACTGTAGAGTTTCCCATACCTATGTCTGTGTAACAGTCTAATTTCTTTCATATCTTTGCAATAAGTTTATTTAACATTTTAAGTCAATACAGTTTTTTTGGTTTTGTTTTGAGTTTTTTTTCCTTAAGATGCATGCATTTGGCAAAGAGAGACAGAGAGAAAGTGAGAAATTACCAACACCTTGCCCCAGCCCCGAGGAGGAGAGGGAGATGGCCATGCTACAATCACTTCCTTTGCGATTTTAGGAACACAATCACATGTGCCCAGAGTGATTTTCAAGCCTCTGGACCCTGGATTGGAACTATGATTGGCCATGTGGGAGTCCAGTACCTTAGCCACCATGCCACCTGCTGACCGCAAATCAATGCGCTTTTTAAAAAAGACATCTTGTCGTAAACTGCCCTACAGCTAAGTTACAGGTTTAGACATAAAGTGCCAGTTGTTTGTTTCCTAATACACACTAAACAATGATTGAATTATTAATACTTATGCGTTAATCCACACGCTAAAGTCAGCTGTCACGGTGAAGTCCTCTCACTCTGGGAAATAATGACCTGTACCTCACGATCTACCCTCACACCAAGACTACCAGCCAACTGTCACCTAAGAAGCTGGTGCTTGCTTTGGAAGGCAAGGGACGGGATGGCAGAATCTGAGTTACTGGATCAGTAACTTGACTTCTCCCAAGGCACCATCTTTCTCAGCGCTTTCTGTATCTGTAAGTGGATCACACCAATTAATCTGCTTGAAGACACTGGTTAAGGACAGGTGGGGCAAAAAATATGCATTGCTGCATCTGAGACTTCCGATCTCAGTGTTCAGAGAATTCCACAGCAGCATGAGTTCCCTCTGCTAGTCTACATTCCCCTTCCACTCAGGAGAAAGCGAAGCAAGATGCCAGTAGTCATTTTGAATGTCATAAGTACTGGATTGTTTAAACTGTCTTTATAGCTAACACTTACCTTTCTTGCAGAGAAGGTTGGTTGTTTTTGCTTGGGGGGTCCATTAGTCTTTACTGACTTTTCTGTAGCTCTGTTGACAGTTCCTAAAGCCTTTCTGGTAGCTTTAGGTAAAGCAGGTGGAGCATCGAAAATTTTGCCAACACGTGGTGTTAAAACCTGAGATCTCCCATCTAAGGCCTTAACTGTTGAAGAAAAATGTCGTTTTACAATAAGAATATTCTGGCAACAAATACTTGTCCGACTTGAATGCTGACTGTACATAAACTTGACCTAATTTTCATCCCCAAATCTGACTCTCGTTTTTGACAATGGCATGGCCATGACATGCCTAATAGTATTGAGATTCAGTACTCTTAAATGATCTTATTAAGATATTGAACATGAAAAGGGACCAGGCACAAATCTGAGGCCCATCCATGCCCACAAAAGCACATTAAACGCCTCTCCCTCTTCGGGCTCCAAGCCATACCCAATTCATCCTCAACAGCAGAGTATCTCGCTACAGCCCCTACTGTATACTTACAAGGCCCAGAGCCCAGCTTCAACCCATCCTTGGGAGCCACCCGGGTGCCTGGGTCTCCATTTTCCTTATCAACAAAGATCAGAGTAGCCATTCTGGATTATTCTAAGGGTGAGAAACACGTATTAGATACTGGGGATGGGAGATGGGGGAAGATGAAGGACGCTAAGATTCAGCAACAGACCAAACTTTCTATCCTAGAGTCGTTCACATTCAAATTTAAGAGCTAAGCAGAAAAAAAAAAAAAAAAAAGGGCTAAGCAGAGCGAGAAGCTGGTGCTTGAGCCAACTGGCACCAAACCCTGTTCTTAATTCTTCAAGCCGGAGCCGGAGCAGCGGTCTGGACAGGCACCCATCCATCATTCAGGAATCGCTGTGGGTCACAGGCGCAGTCGGAGCCCGCGGCTCCAAATCGGCTCGGAACCATCGACCCCTCGGGGAAGCTTGGGGCCCCAGCCCGCCCGCCTCCTTCCCCACCGGACCTGGTTGGCCCAACCACTCCCGACCGTCCAGTTTACCCACGCCGCCGTCAACAGGCAAGCTATCCCGAGACTCCGCAGTGATCGGACGCCGCGCACTCGCCGTTTAAACCAAAACTCGCAACGCGATTGGCTCGCCCACCCACGGGGCGGGATCGAAGGGCGGAGTCGCCAAGAAGAACCAATGGGACGAACCTTTCTGCGGAAGTTTTGGACTTGTATTCTGGGAAGAAAAAAACTAGGATCGGGCAATATTCATAAAACCTGAAAGGCTTTTTTGCTCTTTATAACACTGAGTCGCTTGGACTGAGGCAGATTCAGTAACCCTGTTGGGAATCATCTGAAAGCTCCGCGCCTCGCAATGAAATAACTATGGCTAAGGCCAGGTGGTGGCACAGTGGTGACCCAACTGGATCCACTTGGGAAAGGTGCTGGGGTGGTATCCGGCATCTGAGCACTGCAGGCTGTTGGCACCTGTCAGTGATCCAAAAGGCTGAGACGACGGGTGACTGTGCCTCGCTCTCAAAATCTCTCTGGGGACCACCAGTTGGCGTAATGGCTACGTTGCTGGACTCCCAAGTAGTCCACCACAGTTCGAGTCCCGGACCCGGTGGCTGAAACTCACGCTGGGCGCCTGTGTACACATACCCAAGATCCCAAGAGGAGAAGGGATTGCGGGGTGGCCATGGCCCCTGGGGAGTGACTTCTCGCCTTCTGTCTCTCTGTCTCTTTCTGTTGAGCACACACGCCCTATAGCAAAAACCTCTCCAATAAAAAAAAAAAAAAAAACCTCTCTCTGAAGAAATAGATGTGTGAACTTTTTGAAAAATTATTTCATTTTATTTAGTTTTTTTGTTTGTTTGCTTTGATATTAGTAAAGATATTTGTTCTGATAAGCATAATATTTATTTTGAAGTGTTTCTGATGTATAAAATCATATTTAATATTATTTGTTAAATATAGGATTGTTTTCTAGATTTACAAGTAAGAAATTTGATACTTTCAATTTTTCCACTTCAACAGACTACAAAAAGTTTTAAAAATTCTTTTAAGAGAGTTTTTTTGCTATAGGCCATATGTGCTCACTAGAAACCAAGAGAGACAGAGAGAAAGTGAGAAGTCACCCCCCCGAGGGATGGCTATGCCACAATCCCTTCTCCTCCGTTCTTTTCTGGGGATTTGGGGCTTGCGCACACACGCAACTGGCGTGTATCAAGCCACTGGGCCCAGGACTGAAACCATAGTTGACCATGTGGGAGTCCCACCCCTCAACCACTACCCCACCTGCTGGCTTCAAAAAAGTCAAATCTAAATTTACCTTTCCTTTTTCCCCTTTCTGACAACTACCCTAAAAAAGACTTTTATTATTATTGCTAGCAGGCACCTTTACTCCCTAGAGAGAGAGAGAGAAGGAGAAAGAAAAAGCATCCCAGTGGGGCGTGGCAATGTCACAATCCTAGCTCCATTTCTTCATTCTATTGGGATTTGGGGTACACAGGCACATGCATCCTCTGTTTTTCAAGCCAGCTGGCCCTAAAAAGAACATTTAAAAGTGTAATCTAATCATGGATTAAAACCTATTCCTCACAGAGATAGAAGTGAATATGGCTCAGTCCAAACCAATGGTCTCCTAAACACTTTTATTTATCAATACTTTATAAGGAGGTTGGGATGCTATACGTACAAAATTACTGTCTTTCTAAAATGGAAATCACCTTATTTCTTTTCTAAGCCAAAATGTAAGTTCACTTCTGACAAGGTATCAAAATACTAAAATGTGTATAGTGCATGCCCTCATAGCACCTGGTATTCCTTTCCTAGAGATTTTCTACAACTGTAAATTATCTGAATAATTTAGTGTCTCCCTCACTCAGAATGACATAGCATCCAGAAAAAAAAAAAAAAAAGGCAATGTTAAGACCAGCAGGAGGCACGGTGGTTATGGCCTGGATACCCACATGGTCCACTGAGGTTCCAGTTTCCACCTGACACTTGAAAATCATGCAGGAACGTATGCATACATGCCCCAAATCCCAGAAGAATGGAGATGGGATTGTGGTGGTCATCTTCCCTCTGGTGACCTCTCACTTTCCCTCTCTCTCTCTCTCTCGTGTGAGCACATAACCCTATAACAGAACCTAAAAACAAACAAACAAAACTCTCACCTCCCCTGGCACGTTACACACCCTAGCTCCTGATTTTAACTGCTTTTTCAGTTACTGTATCACAAGCTATCCCATTCATTTCAGTCCTCTAATGAAGCCTGAGCTGTGGTCTATTTTGAGTACTAAGTTTTAAAATGTTTGGAAACTTATTTTACGTTTTAAGAATCACACTAGCGAGCCTAATAAAAACAAGACTCCAAACTTCATTCTCCAAACTCCAACCTCACCCGAGGCACTGGCACTACGGTCAGCTCGAAATCTCGCGAGATCTGATCGCGCAGGCGTGCTTGTTAGTGCGCATGTGTGATGGCCCGGAAACGACGTCAGTCGTCTTCCAGACTGGGCGGAAAGCCGGGAAGTAAACACTGAGGGCTCGGCTGCGTTTCCGTCGGATGGTTTAGGGGTCAGCTGCGGCGGGACTGGGTAAGAAAATATTTTGAGAACTTGCGCACGGGGGTGCTGAGGAACCTAAGATGGGTCGGACGCGCCTAATTATTGGATGTACGGTCACGGGGGTGGTGAACCCCAGGTTAAGGAAGGAGCGGTGTACGGGAAGGAAGCCGTGATCCCAAGACACAGGCACGGCACTCGTGCTTGCCGAACCAAGCCTGCATGTTCAGGGAGAGTCGGCTGACT
>NW_006203646.1:1655350-1677369 GCF_000334495.1 Tupaia belangeri chinensis
CGGCTGACTGTGAGAGCTGTTCCCTGGTCGCGGTGGTTTTAAGTACTCCTCGGAGATCTTCAGTACTCCCTGACTATGGTACCCGAGTTGACAGCTTTAGTGCTTCATCAGAAAAATACCTATCAGCTTCAGCTTTTCGCTCGACGTAGAGACATCCTATTAAACTGAGGTATTATGAGGGCTACGTACTCTTAGAGTAAGCGCTTACTAAGTGGAAGTTACTGTTTTCCACCTGGAGAAAATAGGCTCCTCCACAGTGGGGGCTCTAATGAATACAACTTGGTAGCTGTAGTACTTTGATCAGTTTCAGGTCTTAGTATTGCAGTGTGCATAGAGTGTAACACAGCACCGACCGTGGCATCGGACAGTCTTCATTTGAGGTCTTTGTCCCTTACTAGCATGTCCTTGGCAGAGGGTTTTAGCCTCTCAGAACCTGTATATTTCAATGTAAATGGAGTTGTTGTAAAGATTAGATGAGATCATGTGTGCTCAGGAAATGGTAGCTGTTAAGATGATAAATCTCCCATGTCCTCCTCAACCTTATATGTACTTAAGCCATAAGCCATCACCAGTTCTTTTTTTTTTTTTTAAGAGAAATTTTTGCTAAAGGGCATGCATGCTTTCCAGAGAGACAGACAGAAAGTAAGAAATCACTCCCCAGGGGGATGGCCACGCTGCAGAACCTTCTCCTCCATTCTCCTCTCTGAATTCTGAGCACACATGCACATGCACCTGGAATGAATTTCAAGCCTCCAGGTCTGGAACTTGAACCACAATCGACCCTGTGGGAGTCCAGTGACATAACAATTATGCCATCTGCTGGTCCCAAGTTCGTATTTTTACATGAATATCTGTGGAGGTTTTCTACAGACCAGACACAGAAGATAAGAGTACCTTTGAGCAGCATCATAGACCCCAGCCTTTGAGTATTTCCCTTTGAGAAAGATTGTTTCCATTGTCTATAGGGGGCACAGGTGTTAGAGGAACTATAAGATCTGTGTAGTTGGTAAAGAACAAAGTGGGGGATCGTTGCCATGATGAGGCTGGAAGGTAGGCGGGTGCCAGACCATGGTGAACCATGTAGGGGTGTAGAAAAGATGTTGGGTTTTAGAGTAAGAATGATCAGACCCATTGGAGCTGAGCTGTCCTATGTGATAGTTACTAGCTTCTTGTGACTATTGAGACTGGAAATGTGGCTTGTCAATTAGCAGAGTGATGAAAGAGGTTCTGAATGAGCCTTGAGGAATCCACCCTTAACTGGGCAGTAATTCATGAACCTGCAAAGGAGACAAAAGGAGCAACAGAGGGTGCAGGAAAAATCAAGATGATGTGGTATCGTGAAAGTCAAGAGAAAAGAATACAACATGTATTGCTTAGTGAAGAGGATAAGTGGGAATGCATCATTAGACTAATTCATTGTTGTGTAGACATCATAGAGTGTGCTTATGCAAATACAGATGGTACAGTCTGTATACTAGGTAATATAGTGTGGCCTGTTATAATCACATGGGACCACCATAGTTAAAATGTCATTAAGGGGAACCAGCAGTTGGCGTAATGGCTATGTCACTGGACTCCCATGTAGTCGACCGCAGTTCGTGTCCCGGACCTGGTGGCTTAAAACTCACGCCGGGCGCATGTGCATGCGTGCCCAAGATCCCGAGAGGAGAATGGAGGAGAGGGGATTGCGGTGTGACCATCCCCCTTGGGGGGTGATTTCTCGCTTTCTGACTCTGTCTCTCTCTCTGTCTGTCTGGCGAGCGCACGCGCCCTATAGTGAAACCCCCCCCCCAAAAAAAAAAGTCATTAAGGGTTACAATGGTAGAAACTTTACTACTTCGAGAGGGTTACTACTTTGAGAAACTTTACACACAGGACTTCGGGAATATTTTGTATATGAGAGTCTTGTGAAACTAAATATGTGTATGTATTTCTCCATCTCTAAATTAGAATTGAGAGAAAAACAGTGTTAACAGTAAGTAGAGATTTTGAAAGAGTAAAGAGACCCCTTCAGAGGCCAGCAAGTGGCTTGGTGGTCAAGACACTGGACTCTCACTGGGTCACTGCAGTTCATGTCCCAGACCTGGCAGCTTGCTTTCTCTCTCTCTCTGGTGAGCCCACCTGTCCCATAGCAAATTAAATAATAATGAAAATAAACTAAATTCAAAAATTATTTTTTTAAAAAAGAGACCCCTTCAAACAGATATAATCAAAGATTAAGTATATATGAAACATATTCAACCTACAATTTGTGTTATTAGGATGTACTTTTTGAAGTTTCAGTGATGAACTCATGAAAGCCTATTTTCTACTGTAAATGCCTTATTTCCTCCTTCTCTTAGAGGGCGAGTAACCATGTCGGCAGCAGCTGTGGATGCAGTTAATGCTGCACCCCTGTCGGGGTCCAAAGAAATGAGTTTAGAAGAACCAAAAAAAATGACCAGAGAAGACTGGAGAAAGAAGAAGGAGCTAGAAGAACAGCGAAAACTGGGTAATGCCCCTGCAGAAGTTGATGAAGAAGGAAAGTAAGTATTTCAGTTTTGTGTGTGCTTTGTTCATTCAGAATTCAAATTCACATCTGCTTAGTTTATTAAATGCTCATCCTTTGCTTTAACAGGATGTCATCTTTACCATTTGCATCATTTTTGTTTTCATTATTTGTCTCACCAAATTGTATGCATAAAGTTTAGTAAATAAGGTCGAAAGGCTTAGAATGAACAGCAACAGTCCTTTTTCACCCTTCCTACATCCTTATCTGTTCTATAGAAGTGACTACATTTGGGACCAGCATATGGTGTAATGTTATATCACTGGACTCCCATATAGTTGACCACTGTTCAAGTCCCAGACCCAGTGGCTTCAAACTTATGCCAAGCACTTGTGCGTGCATGCCCAGAAATTATGACAAGAGAATGGAGGAAAAGGGATTGCGGCATGGTCATCCACCACCACCCCACTGGGGTGGGAGTGATTTCTTGCTTGCTTTCTTTCTGGCAAGCGTCTGCACCCTATAGCAAAAAATCTCTCTCAAAAAAAAGTGATACTTTATTTATTTATTTATTTGCCAGAGGGCATATGCAGTCACCAGAAGGGGGCAGGGAGAGAAAGCACCCCAAATGGGGTGTGGTTACCCTGCAATACTTTTTACTCCATTTCTCCATCCCATCAAGATTTTGGACATGTGTACACACACACATGCCTGGCATGTTTTTCAAGCCACCAGGGCTGAAATTCAAACCCCAGTTCAGTTATGTGGGAATGTGGTTCCCAGTGCAAAGTGCTTACCTCTGCACTACAGCGTTGACTTGGAAATACTTACTTTAAAAAATTTTTTTTAATTGTGGGACCAGCAGTTAGCGTAATGGCTGTGTCACTGGACTCCCATGTAGTCGACTGTGGTTCGCATCCCAGACCCGGTGGCTTAAAACTCACGCCAGGCGCGTGTGCGTGCGTGCCCAAGTTCCCGAGAGGAGAATGAAGGAGAAGGGATTGCGGCGTGGCCATCCCCCCTGGGGGGTGATTTCTCACTTTCTATCTCTCTGTCTCTCTCTGTCTGGTGAGCGCACGTACTCTATAGCAAAAACTTCTCAAAAAAAAAATTTTTTTTTTTAATTGCCAGAGTGTGTGTACACTGACCTGAGAGAGAAAGTACCTCACAGTGGGGCTCAGTCACACCACAGTCCCGTTCCTTTATTTCTCTGTCCCATCGGGATTTTAGACGTGCATTAACCTGTACCCAGTATGTTTTTCAAGCCACCAGGGCCAGGATTTGAACTTCTAGTAGCCATATGGCTCCCTACATAGCACTCTTAACCACTGTGCTATAGGGCAGTCCAGAAGTGATTACTTTTAAATGTTCCTATTTGTGTTTTTCTGCTTATTTTAATGTATCTACACAGTTACTTTAATGAACTGGTCTTAGACATCATGTGAAGCAAAATTTCTTGCTCTGATAGAAGACTTAGATCACTGGCATACATCTCTGTCCTTCTTCTTTGCTCCTCCCTTTTCAGTTGTATCACCGTTCCTAGTTTTTTGGTGGGAAATACAAATTTTTTTATATCTAATTGTTCTCTGTTATAGAGATAGCAATCATAGTCTCTCCCCATTGCAATATTTCTGTTCTTAGGTTCTGTATAAGCTATCTCTCTAACTGTTATTTTCAAGCATTATTCTTTAAAAATGTTTTTTTAATTTTATTACAGGGACATCAACCCTCATATTCCTCAGTATATCTCTTCAGTGCCGTGGTATATTGATCCATCAAAAAGACCTACTCTGAAGCACCAGAGACCACAACCAGAAAAACAAAAGCAGTTCAGCTCATCTGGAGAGTGGTACAAGAGGGGTGTAAAAGAGGTAGGCAACCCGTGTGTAGCCGCATGAGGATAGAGATTTTCTTTTAAGACCATAACGTAAGAATTTTTAATGCAATACTATATAAAGTAGAAACCTATCATACCTTATCTGGTACTGAAGTACATACTACTTTTGCCCTTGTATTTTCTCATATAAATAAAATAATATTGCTCAACTCCTTAAATTTTCATTTTTAAATGTGTAGAGACTCTAGCTGGTTTTCCTCTTAACAAATAAATCATTTCACTAGACAAAACAGTAATGAGGACCAAAGTTATTTCTTTCCTGTTCAGATAAACAAACTATTTTCTTTATTTTTCTTTATCCATTTGCAGAATTCTGTAACTACTAAGTACAGGAAAGGAGCATGTGAAAATTGTGGGGCTATGACACACAAAAAGAAAGACTGCTTTGAGGTAACTTCACTTTTGAGAATTTTGGAAACTGTATTTCTCTTTTCCTTGTCAGGGAGCTTCTGTCTTCTTTTCTTTCTTCTTTTTTCTTTTTTTCTTTTTACTTTTATTGTCACTCTCCAGAAAAAGGGAAAGATTAAAGCACCCTCACACACAGCAGTGGGGTTTGGTCATTTTTCTTGCACTTCTCTATCCCATCAGGATTTGGGGCATGCACATACATGCACCCAGTGTGTATTTCAAGCCATTGGGTCCACGGTTCGAACTGTGATTGGCCATGTGGGATCTGACTCCCAGTGCACAGCATTTTAACTGCTGTACTACAGGATGGCCCAGGGAGCTTCTGACTTCCTAAAATTTCCTATATTTAAGTATAAGGTAAATAAAAATTCATACGAAGTGGTTCAGGACCACCAAAATTTTCTGCTGGATACCTACTAATCAAATATCCCATAAAGTCCTATAGTAGTTTCACACTTACTCTAAAGATGATTTTTCTCTGGGCTACCAGTACTTAGGAAAAGATTCATCCTACTGTGTTTTCCAGAGACCCAGGAGAGTTGGAGCCAAATTTACAGGTACTAATATAGCTCCAGATGAACATGTGCAGCCTCAGCTGATGTTTGACTATGATGGGAAGAGGGACCGATGGAATGGCTACAATCCAGAAGAACACATGAAGATCGTAGAAGAATATGCCAAAGTTGATTTGGTGAGCATGATTTCTTGCTTTCCTGCTACCTTTAAATGATGTACAGTTTGCCCTGTTCCTTTTTTTTTTTTTTTTTTTTTTGGGGGGGGGGGGGGGGGTTTTTTTTTATATGGTGTATTTGGAGGTTTTTTGCTATAAGGTGCATATATGCTTGTTGGAAAGACAGAGACAGACAGAAGGTGAGAAATCACCCTCCCAGGGGGGATATCCACACCACAATCCCTTCATCTCCACTCTCCTCTCAGGATCTTGGCCACGCACACACACACACCCAGTGTGAGTTTAAGCCACTGGGTGCAGAACTCGAATTGTGGTCGGCTACATGGGAGTCCAGTGACATAGCCATTATGCCAACTGCTGGTCCCCAGTTTGCCCTGTTTGTAATTTAGCAACTGTCTTTTGAGTCTTGAAGCACTTTACAAATGATAGTATATTTATAGTAGCAGGCCTGACTGAATATGAAAATCAGCAGTGTGCCAGTCTTATTTAGCAGCAGTTCCTTCTTTGATTCTAGTTTTGTTCTTTGTTCCATGGCTTAGGTAGCAGATGTAGGAAACCTGAAAACAGGTTATTATCCAAAGCTTTTGACTTTCTGAGATTCTAAACCTTTGATCTCCAGGCTGTGACTTACTCATGAGCCTATGGTTACCTCACTTAGCATTTGGGGATAGCAGAAGGGGGGAGTAGATCATTTGTTTAGAAAATTTAAGTTTATTTACTTCAACCTCAATTTTTCCTGATGTTATTTACCTTGTTATCCTCATTCCTTCAAAAGTATAGTCACACTGCCTTTTTTAAAAATTAAAAGTAATATTTTAATATATAAGATTTTATACCAAAACATTGTAATATATAATAATTTTGGGTCTGTCTGGCAGCAGTCAGTCACTGGAGTTATGTGGCAGCTGTCCCCCTTTTTTTTTTTTTCCCTTTAGAAGATGGGTCTGCTTGCTGGGGCAGGGGCTGGTGGGAGGAGATGGCATCCTCCCCCAGTGGGAGTACAGTAGGCCACAGTGCCTTCTCTTGCATCTCTCCTTTTTTAATTAAAAAAAAAAAAAAAAAGATTTATTTCCATTTGTTGTTACTATCTTTAATTTGATCAGACAGAGAGAGAAAGGGAAAGTGGGAAAGCAAGCCACAGGTCTGGGACTTGAGCCACAGTTGGCCTGATGGGAATCCAGTGCCTTTAACCACCACGCCACATACTGGCCCACACCTCTCCTTTTTTTCAGGATTTTGGGCATGCATGCACATGAGCCTGGTGTGTCTCTCAACCCGCACAGTCAGCCATGTAGTATCCAGCTACCTCAAGCACAAGGCCACAGAGCCAGCCTGGCGGTTGTTCCTTTTTGGCAGGGCTTGTTCCCTTCAGTTTACCACTGGTACCATCTGGCTCAGTTTGTATTAATGCCTGGTTCAGTCAAGAGTTTGTAACTCCTGTTTTTATAGAATATTAAGTCTACGAGTAAGAAGAGTCTCAAAGAGATTCCTTGTTCAGTGACTTTTTCTGAAAACAATAAAATTATTCACTTTAAATGTACAAAAATTAAGTGGTTATTGGAATGTTTAAGTAATACTTAAATGTTTCTTTTCTTTTAGGCAAAAAGAACATTAAAAGCCCAGAAACTCCAAGAAGAATTAGCCTCAGGAAAATTAGTGGAACAGGCTGTAAGTAATAAAAATGATCAATGGAAAAAAAATTTAACTTTTAAAGAATTGAAAATTCTTTAAGAAACAATTTATATCTTTCTATTGAAAGGAAAAAGTAAAACTGCATTTTTTATGTAGTTCATGGAACTATAATCTGGTACAGTTATCATGGGAAAGATATTGTTATGAATACACACACACATACACCTTTTTGGAGTTAAATTAGTAGATCCAGCCCTCCCAAAGAATTTTCCAGATTTCAGAAAAATTATGCACGAAGATGTTCACTGCAGCATTTTTTAATAGTAGTAAGAAACTAAAACAGCTTAAAAGTCCAGGAAGAGGGAATTGTTTGAGTAAGCTATACATGCATCCATCTGTATAGTAGGATGTTATATAGCTCTTAAAGTGCCATTTTTTCGAGACTTTGTTAGCAATACTCGATAATACTTGCATTTTAATGATACATGAAAACATGTCAATATCACATAGAAAAAGGATCAGAATACAGTTTTTATTTAACGTAGAATTAATGGTTTTTTCTCTTTTTAAATTTTTTAGAGTTGCTTTTGGGCATATGTACTTGCTGTAGAGAAAGAGAGGGGAAGTAAGAAAACACTGTGCCCTTCCCCCCTCAGGGGGATGACCATGCCACAATCACTTCTCTCAGAAAGTTAGGCATGTTTTTCAAGTCAACTAGGTCTGGGATTCCGTCTGCACAGTCAGCCATGTGGGATCCTCCACCTTGACCACTCTGGTACCTGCTGGCCCAGTGACTTTTTTTTTTTAAATTTTTTTTTCTTATGTATTTTCCACATTTCCCATAATGAATATGTATTAGTTTTATAGCTGGGCAAAATTTTTCATATGAATGAAAGGTGTATTGTAGCCAGTTTTTTTTTTCTTTTTTTTCCTAAGAATTATTTAACTGTATTTATATTATTATTATTTAATTTGCTATAGGGCATGTGTGCTCACCAGTGAGAAAAAGAAAGTGAGAAAGTAGGCTACCCGTCTGAGACTCGAACCATGGTCAGCTATGTGTGAGTCCAGCACCTCAACCCCCATGCCACCTCCTGGCCGAACATTTAGAGTTTTTTAGTTAAGATTTCTAAAAGAGACTCTTAGCATGGATGAGTTACAAAGCAAACAATTCAAGAAGTAATTATCAAATAAACAGTTACTGAGTCATCCTATTAGGTAATTAGGACTGAAGTTACCAAATGGGTATTTAAAACACAGCTCTATTCCTGGTTTGCAGTGTGTTTTTTGAGCCTCAGTTTATCACGTCTAAATAGAGATGATGTAGCACCTATCCCCAGAAGCCTTAATACACTTGGTATTTGGTAGCTATTATTGTTATTTGTTATTTACCAACTCTAGAAAAAGGTAAAGGTCTTACTCTTCTTGTTCTAATTAACATATCCTTTGTTGTTTGTGGTAAACATAATATGTTTCTCCAGTAAAGTTACTTACATACATGTCAGGAACTGACGATTTTTGGCCACTTGGATGCTTGGTTATTAAGATAAATAGATAAATTGCACGTAGTAGAGAAATCTCTGCTATGGAGACCTAGTGGTTACTATGGCAGTATAAATGTTCTTTGTTAAATTAGTAATTAGTGGGAACTCTAAATAAGTTATTTGAAAGAAATAGATTTTTTTTCTTAGTTTTACTGTAGGGCCTGTATGCTTGCCTAAGAGAGCGAAGGAGAGAAATCATCCCCCAGGGGGTGACCATGCTGTAGTCTCTTTTTCCTCCACTTTCCTCTTGGGATTTTGGCTTCATATCCACAAGCACCTGGCATATTTTTCAAGCTGCCAGGTCCAGGACTTGAACCATGAAGTCAGTGATATGGGATCTAGCCTCCTTAACCTTCATGCCACAGCTGATCCCCAGAAAGTAAAGTAAAAGTAAAACTATAAAAATGTAAAAATAAAAAAATAAGAAGAAGAAGAAGAAAGATCTGCCAATGGCATGGTAGTCATATAACCAGTCATTTTTTGTTCATTTGAATTTTTTCCCAATGTTTTGATATTATACAGAAAACTGCAAATCATATCATGTACATACAATTTTTTTTTCTTCGCCAGAGGGCACCTGTGCTTGCTGGAGAGAAACAGAAAGAGAAAAAGCAAGAAAGCACTCTCTATGGGTCATGGTCATACCACAATCCTTTCTCCTCCATTTCCCCCTCCTTTTAAGATTTTGGGCACACATGCACATATGCCTGGTATGCCATGAACTCAAACCATGCAGTTGGCCATGCAGGATCTAGTTCACATAACCAGCAGGCCATGGGCCAGCCCCGTACGTCTTTAGATAATTTTCTTAGGACAGGTTCCTCGAACTATACTTACACACACACACACACACACACACACACACACACACTTATGCATTTACCAGGGAGAGACAGAGAAAGACAAAGTGAGAAAGCACCCCTATGGGGAATAGTCATGCCATAGTCTCTTCTACTTAATCTCTCCTGTCAAGATTTTGGGCATACATGTACACCTGTGTTGCTGTTGTAGTGACTATGTATATTTCTAATTTTGATGACATATCAATTACCATTACAAAAGTTACACAGATTTATGGTCTCATCAATATACTGCATTTACACACACCTGTTTTCACATCCCTAATCACATCACTAGTTTTCCAAAGTATTTTTAATCTTTAAAGCCTTTTTAATAAGACATAATAAAGTACTGACTGGCTTATTGTAGGCATCCAATGGCATTAAAAAGTATCCTGGCCTTAATGAAGAAAAGAGTGTCTTTGTGATAAGAATTTTAGATTCTGCTTAAGTCTTCATTTGTGTCATCTAAGTATATTTTTCTTCATTTTCCAAACTTACAAAGGCTGTTTTGACTCTGAAGATACTTACTACACCATCCTAGCAACATTTAATTTTTGGACTTAATAGAAAACTAGTGAGTTTTAATGAACATAGTATGTCTGAAGACTGTCATTTGGAAGTTAGTATTTATTGAGTACTTCGGTCATCTTAATTTTCCTGTTACCATTATTTGACTTTATATATATAAAATCCCATATCAGTGAAAATTTAGTATAGAAATTTTCTGACTTTGTAGACAGAATTCACTGTTCTCGATGTCATACTTATATTCAGAACTGTGCTTATTACAGGAGAGAAATTTGAGAACTTGTTCAGTTAGAATTGAGTTATATTGTTTTAACAGTGTTAAATAATCAGTAGAGTAAGTGAAATAAAGTTACAAATTCTTTTCCCTCTTTCATGATCCAGAATTCTCCAAAACATCAGTGGGGAGAAGAGGAACCAAATTCTCAGACGGTAAAAAATATTGGCCCTGTTTATATTAAATTTTTTGATTTCTGGTAGCTAATAATAAATAGATATTTAGCTTTTAAAGAACTTTTACATAGCTTTTATAGAATACAAAGTGAGTAAGGGTTTGTTCAAGGGAAAGTAAGGGAAAATAGAACTAGACACTAGTTTTTTTTCCTCACTATTTCTTTTTCTCTCTTTCCAGGAAAAAGATCATAATAGTGAAGATGAGGATGAAGATAAATATGCAGATGATATTGACATGCCTGGACAGAATTTTGACTCTAAGAGAAGAATTACAGTCCGGAATCTCAGGATTCGAGAAGATATTGCAAAGGTAAGTTTTGCCAAGTTAACATACACATTTTAAAAATATTTCTTCCCAACCTAGATTTTACTAATCACATATGATAATAATGGGTAGTAGTAAGCAGAGTCATTCCAAAATAAGGTATCATTCTATTTTTTTTTAAGAATTACTTTATATAACTTTATTTGCTTATTTTTAAAAAATTTGACCAGAGAGGGACAGACTGAGAATGAGAGAGAGGGAGGGAAAGTGAGAAAGCAAGCTGCCAAGTCTGGGACTCGAACTATGATCGGCCCTGTGGAGTCCAGTGCCCTTAACCACCATGCCACCTGCTGGCCCCAGTATCATTCTATTTTTATCTCTTCACTTGTACCTAGGAAGTGTACACACATATTCTCTTGATAAGGACTCCGGTTTGTCTGCTGAAATCTTTGTTCTAAGTAGATACTAATTCATTCTATAAACATTTTTTTCTTGTAGTATTTAAGGAATTTAGATCCAAATTCTGCCTACTATGATCCCAAAACTAGAGCAATGAGAGAGAATCCTTATGCCAATGCAGGAAAGAATCCAGATGAGTAAGTATCCAGTTAAAGTTACAGATTTCAAGATAACGGAAAGTTCATTCTTTTCTGGCCCAGCCATATATGTTCATTTTAATTCAGGTTCAATTTTATGAATCAACTTTTAAAAAATCGGTCTCTGATTTTTTTAAAAAATTTATTTATACTTACAGAGTGAGTTATGCTGGAGATAACTTCGTTAGATACACAGGAGATACCATTTCAATGGCTCAGACACAGTGTAAGTATTTGCTCTATGTCAGGTCATTTTATGTCAGCTTTTAAGAAATTGGAGATAATTGTTTTTTTGTTTGTTTTGGGGTTTTTTTTTTGGAGGTTTTTGTCATAGGGCGCGTGTGCTCGCCAGACAGACAGAGATAGATAGAGAGACAGAAAGCGAGAAATCACCCACACCCACCCCCGGGTGGATGGCCACGCCGCAATCCCTTCTCCTCCATTCTCCTCTCAGGATCTTGGGCACGCATGCACATGCACCCGGCCTGAGTTTTAAGCCACCAGGTCCAGGATGCAAACCGTGGTTAACTACATGGGAGTCCAGCGACATAGCCATTATGCTAACTGCTGTCCTAGGGATAATTGTTTAAAGTTTGTTTGCAAGAAGCATGCAATAATACGTGTAGCTGGCAACTTATTAAGATGTTTTGAATTTCTGCAGTGTTTGCTTGGGAAGCGTATGACAAGGGATCTGAAGTGCATCTGCAGGCTGACCCAACAAAACTAGAGTTGTTGTATAAGTCCTTCCAAGTCAAGAAAGAAGACTTCAAAGAACAGCAGAAAGAAAGCATTCTGGAAAAGGTAACTTTGACCAAAATGCTAAAAGAGCTTTCCTTAAAGAGAAGTTACTAATAAATAAGTGTTCATTTTACATTTGGTAAGCATTACAAAGGCTGTCCTTTTTAATCCATGAGGAATAGTCCTTTGCTTTCGTTGACTTAGTCCATTGCTATATACTTCCTATATCAGTGAGCTGTCATGGCAAAACAAGACACTCCAGAATTTAGTAGTTTAAAATAAACATTTACAACAAACACGATTCTATCCTTCAGCCCAGTAAAGGATGTTCTCTTAAAGTTTCTAAACTTGCAGATAAACTCTGTAGAGGTTCAAATGCAAATTCATGTTGTAAATATATTTAATAATGTCCAATGTCCTTCTAGTATGGTGGCCAAGAACACTTGGATGCTCCTCCAGCTGAATTGCTTTTAGCCCAGACTGAAGACTATGTGGAGTACTCAAGACACGGAACAGTCATCAAAGGGCAGGAGCGGGCTGTTGCATGCTCTAAGTACGAGGAAGATGTGAAGATCAACAATCACACAGTATGTGATAAAGTAGAACCATTTCATGACCTTGTTGGTTTAGCTCTGTATCGCAGTTTTCTATAACAACTTCATTTGTAACCATTACTTTGCTTTTATGTCAATATTTGTTTTAAGAAATTTTTCCAAAAGTAGGAAAAATGTGAAAGAATACTACCGTGTTAACATATATGCCCACCATCTAGATTCAAAAAATGTTTACATGTTGCTATATATGCTTTGTCTAGGTATTTATGTGCACAGATGCAAACTGGGGCTGTGTATGTGTGTGTTAATATGTATATTATATGTTATATGTGTATATTGTATGTTTATACATACACACACATATATAGTGATGTATTTGTAAATTTTATTGACTGAAGCATTTAGAAGTTATAGGCATCATGACATTTCAGCCATAAGCACTATTATCCCAAATCTTTTAAAATGTAAGGTTATTCTCCTGCTTAATCACATTATCATTACTACACTTCAAAAAATTGATACCGTCTTGGGGCCTCACTTCCAAAATGAAGAAGAAAAGAAGGAACAATGGCTGTGCCAAAAAGGGCCATGGCCACATGCAGCCTATTTGCTACATAAACTGTGCCTGATGTGTGCCCAAGGATCAGGTTATTAAGAAATTCGTGATCCGAAACATAATAGAAGCTGCAGTTGTCAGGGACAACTCCAAAGCAAGTGTCTTCAATACCTGTGTGCTCCCCAAACTGTATGTGAGGCTACATTACTGTGTGAGTTGCGCCATTCATAGTAAGGTAGTCAGGAACCAATCTTGTGAAGCTTAGAAGGACCAAACACCCCCACCCCAATTTAGACCTGTGGGTGCTGGCCCTTGCCCTCCACCTAAGTCCTTCTAAGGAGTTGAGTCTCTAAGGGCTGAAGAACTGTCCTCTGGGAAAATAACTTATGAAAAAAAATGGTTTTCTTGGAGAGGTTTTTGCTATAGAGCGTGTGCACTTGCCAGAGAGACAGAGACAGAAAGCGAGAAATCATACCCCAGTGGGGATGGCCATGCTGCAATCTTCTCCATTCTCCTCTTGGGATCTTAGACATGCATGCACATACACCTGACATGAGTTTAAGCCACTGAGTGTGGGACTTGAACCGCAGTCAACTACATGGGAGTCCAACGAAATAGCCATTACACCATCTGCTGGTCCCAAGAAAAAATTTTTCAGTCAGAATCCAATTAAAGTGTATTTTGATAATTATTTGGTTATTAGAGTGTTACTCTTTTGGAGGGGGTTAGTTTTATTTTTGTTTTTGTTTTTTAGTTTTTGCTGTAAGGCACATAAACTCAACAGAGAGATTAGGGGTTGGGGGAAAGTGAGCATGAGGGAAAGTGAGAAATCACTCCGGGGGGATGGCCACACTGCAGTCCCTTTGCCACTCTCCTCTCAGGCATGCACACACACATGCCCAGCATGATTCTCAGGTTGCGTGGTCTGGGACTTGACTATTCCCTGATAATATCCGGTAACTTATTTCTCTATCCCTTATATTGACTTATAAATAAGAATTCATGTCTAAACGCTTGATTAGATATAAGATTGTTTTGTTTGGTTTTGCTTTTTAGTCTGCTATAGGGTGAGTGTGCTCACTAGAGAGCGAACAAGAAAGGGAAAATGGGAATTCATATCCCCAGTCCGAGTCCTGGACCCAGTTGCTTAAATTCACACCGGGCACCTGTGTGTGTGTGCCCAAGATCCCAAGAGCAGAAGGGATTGCAGCATGGCCATCTCCCCCTGGGGGTGATTTCTCACTTTCTGTCTCTCTGTCTCTCACTGACTTTCTGCTATAGCGCATGCGCCCTATAGCAAAAACCTTTCAAAAAATTTTTAAAAAGAAAAAGAAGACTGGCCAGTGATTGTGTATGAGTGATGTGAGCTAGGCAAACTGTATGAACTGGAAAACAAACCTTGTCTATTAAGGGTACACAAACACTGTCTAATAGGGACATCTACCCTTCAGTCACATTCAGGTACTACCAAGTAGGGATGAGGCCTAGGATTGTCTACGTTTTAATATCTCAAGAGAATTCAGATAGCCTGATCTTTTTTCATAGGCTTTTCAGAATTGACTGTTAGAACTGCAGTGTCTGGGACCAGCAGTTAGTGTAATGGCTATGTCACTGGACTCCCATGTAGTTGACCGCGGTTCGAGTTCCGAACCTGGTGGCTTAAAACTCATGCCAGGCGCGTGTGCATGCGTGCCTAAGATCCTGCAAGGAGAATGGAGGCGGAGGGATTGTGGCGTGGCTATACCCCCTGGGGGGTGATTTCTCACTTTTTGTTTCTCTGTCTGTCTGGCGAGCGCACACACCCTATAACAAAAACCTCTCCAGAAAAAAAAGAACTGCAGTGTCTTCTCATTTGAGGTAGAGCTGCCCTTCCCTGTTAGCCAGCCCTGAAATCCTCATAATTTTTCTCCCAAATTATTTTTAAAAGAGCTGTATTATTTTATATTCCTGTCAGTAGTAAATAGAAGTCCCTAATTTTAGCTTCCTTGTAATGTCCCTCTTTCTGCAGCATATCTGGGGATCTTACTGGAAAGAAGGCCGATGGGGATACAAATGCTGTCACTCTTTTTTCAAGTATTCCTATTGTACTGGAGAAGCTGGGAAAGAGGTTGTTGTAAGTAATTGCACTGTGGTTCTTAAAGGTATAAGATAACCAAAATTCTTGAGTCAAACTCCTTATAAAATATATCTTATATTTTAAATTTTAACTTTTACATGAATTCTGTGACACTTAACTCAAATGATATGTATTTTCCCATAGAATTCAGAAGAAGGTATTATAAATGATATAGCTGGAGAAGAAGGTGTGAAAAAACCTCAGACCCTCATGGAGGTTAGTCTGTAATCATTTATTCTGAATTTTTAAGTCCTGAAGAGAGAAGACTTTAAAACCCGCAGTAGAGTTTTGTTTTTCCACTACTTATGCTGTATTTCAATCCTCCCTCCCAGATGCATCAGGAAAAACTGAAAGAGGAGAAAAAGAAGAAAAAAAAGAAAAAGAAGAAGCATCGAAAGAGCAGTTCAGATAGTGATGATGAGGAAAAGAAGCATGAAAAATTGAAAAAGGTACTTTGTGAAGTCTCAGTAAAATGGCAAATAACAGTAATCTTTGTTTTTAGATATCTTAAGAAATAATCTAGTCCTATCTGCAAATTTATTTTTAAAATGAGGAAATGAGCCCAGAATCAGGGTTATTTCCCAGTTCACACTACTGAAAGTTTTATGGATATTACCTTCATCTTAGAGTATTTAAGAAATGTCACAAATGCATAAAAGCTCCATAATTTGAAAGTTCTTGGGGAAAGTCAGACTTGCATCCTCTACCAGAGGTATCAGTTGTGAGCTTGTATCAGTAAAATGAACCTTGATTCATTTTCATTAGTAAATAAAATTTCCTTAATATTGACTATAAATGTTACAGAATGTTTTGTGCTCTATGAAAGTATTCTGTGACCCAGTAGAAGAAAAAGGCTGACTCAAGACTGGCTGGTGGCGTGGTGTTTAAGGGTGCTGGACTCCCACATGGTCGACCATGGTTTGAGTCCTGGACCTGGTGGCTTGATTTTTCACTTTCCATCTCTCTTGCTCTCTCTCGCTCTGTCCCTCTCTGGTCAATTAAAAATAAATAAATAAATAAATATTTTTTAAAAAAAGAAAGAAAGAAAAGAAAAAGGCTGACTCTTAAGCTCTGTCAGGCAATCTAGGTTTTTCATGTAGCAGTTCATACTCAGTGAGGTCTTTCAGTACTTTGCCACTTTTGACCAGTAGAGATTGGATATACAGCCATGGTAATTATTTGTTCCCCTCTCACTATAGGCACTGAATGCAGAGGAGGCCCGCCTTCTTCATGTCAAAGAGATCATGCAGATTGATGAGAGGAAGAGGCCTTACAATAGCATATATGAAACCCGGGAACCCACTGAAGAGGAAATGGAGGCCTATAGGATGAAACGTCAGAGGCCAGATGACCCCATGGCTTCTTTCCTTGGACAACAGTAACTAGTCAGAGGTTTGTCCAGAATGGGCACAACTAATAGGTTCTTTTCGGCTTCTTGATGATGACTGTAGAAAAATCTTCGTCTACTTTTCTGCCATTTGGCTTTAATAGAGCTTTCAGAAGTCTCCATATGAATTCATTTCTTCCACACTGAAGGAACAAAACCAATAAGAAAAATAAAGAGGAAGTATATTAAGCGTGGATTAAGATTTTTATTTCTGATTTTGTGTTAGTGATGTGGAAAGAAGCCTTGGCTTTCTGCCTATCAAGAGTGAAATCAGATGTCTTCTAATCAGCAGTTACTGAGTCTCAAACTTTATTTCCTCAATTTTCGTGACCTTTTATTTAGTGTTAGCACAGATTTTGAAGGTAGATTGATTACTTTCTCAAAACCAGAGCAATTTTTTAAATTGCTACTAACTTTATAATTTCAATTATTTAATAATCATTTGTTTTCATCTGCATCGGAAAACCACTTGGTTATCCTGGATCTGTAGCTGAAATATTCTACCTTGGGCTTTGTGTCACTGAAAAGAAATCTGTAGAAAAACATGTAAATAAATTTATCCCCTGTGTCAATCTGTGTAGTAATAAATGTTTTTCATTTGGTTATTAGATTTTTATTAATATATTTTCTGTAACATACATCCAGAACTGAACTTGTTAGCCTTTGAATGGTTAACAGCTATTTTTTTGTCCTTGAGCCAGTATTGACTGATGAATAATATTGGGTTATCAGAAAAGTCATGATGCATTTTGTAGAAATGCAAAGAACTCATGACTTTTCCAGCTACCCAATAGGTCAGATTTACCATCCTAGCCCTAAGCCTATGTACATAAAAATCCTTTCCTTTATCATAGAAGTGGTTTGTGATCCAATCATGGATATCAAACTATATATTAGTTATTCTATACTCTTTTAAAATCTGTCATAGCCAGCAGATGCTACTTTACTAAAATTTGCAGATAGTAAAGCCTGAAGTTGAAAATTTTTCAAAGAATTGTTAAGCATGACTGGTTGAGGATATTAGTAACTGAGATTGCCATGATCATCAAGCCTCTTGTAAGAACACTGTGAAGATAAACAGAATGGGATCAGTGCAAATGAAGCAGCCTATTAAAAATCCCTGACATGAGTACATTGACTTTTATACCTTTTTTAGCTGTCAAAAATCACTTATATGATACTGCATTAAGTCAGCATCTCAGAAATAGCAGTTATACAAGAGCAACAAAGAAAAGTTCTCAAGTACTATGGATTTATATGGTCTCTAGATTCAGACTAATAGAAGTTAAAACAGCAAATGGTTACCTACTTGAAGGATGTCAAAAATTTGTTCTCATATTCCTACCTTCACACAGGATGGTTCAGCATAAAGTTTGACATTGATGTCTATTTTGTATTTTATCTTTTGTTAATAAAAGTAATGTTATTAAAAATACTTAAATGTGTTATCTTAAATATTTGTAGAAAGTTGATTGAAGTTGGCAGGGAGCCTAGATTAGCTTCTGTGAGCTTGTATTCGAAAATTTTAGCAGCCTTGGAACCAGCAGATGGCATAATGGTTACGTTGCTGGAGTCCTATGTAGGCAACAACGGGTTGAGGCCCAGACCCAGCAGCTTTTTTTTTTTTTCAGAGGTTTTTGCTGTAGGGCGCATGCGCTTGCCAGACAGACAGAGAGAGACAGAAAGTGAGAAATCACCCCCCAGGGGGGATGGCCACGCCGCAGTCCCTTCTCCTCTGTTCCCCTCTCGGGATCTTGGGCACGCACGCACATGCACCCGGCGTGAGTTTTAAGCCACCGGGTCGGGAATGTGAGCCGCGGTCAACTACATGGGAGTTTAGCGACATAGCCATTACGCTAACTGCTGGTCCCCCAGACCCAGCAGCTTTAAACTCATGCCAGGCATATGTGAGCATGGTCCTCCTCCCAGGAGGTGATTTCTCACTTTCTGTCTCTCCAGCGAGTGCATGCGCCCTACAGCAAAAATCTCTCAAAAACAAAAAGAAAATTTCGGCAGCCTTTAACTCAAATGTGACACCTAACCTTTCTGAGCCTCTTTCTTCTACAAAGCCTAATTTACTCTGATTTTAATCCTGTAATATCTAAAATAATGTCTTATTTGTTTCACTTTGGAAAAAAGTAACACCTAGGACATTACTCAGATGTAAACTGCGATTACTATCTCAATAATAAATGTTTTTCAAGTGCAGGAATCATGTGCTGTGATTTTCTCTCCCCCCGCCCCCTTCAGGTTTTTGAGGTAAGGCATATGTGCTTGCCAGAAAGAGACAGAGAGGGGGAAAATGAGAAATCAGACCCCCAGGGGAATGGCTGGGAGTGCAATCCCTTTCCATTCTCCTCTTGGGATTTGGGGCACATGGACACACATGCGCCCACCATGATTTTCAAGCTGCCAGCTCCAGAATTCAAGCCATGGTCAGCCATGTGAGAGTCTAGGACCTTAGCCACCATGCCACCTGCTGGTCTGTGTGCTGTAATTTTTATATGTTATCTCCTCCAAAGAACTTCATGAGTGGGATTTTATTCCTGTTTTACAATAGGTGGACAGACTTAACCGATTCCAAATAGCTTGCTTGATTCCCAGTAGAACCAGGACACAAAACCAGGTATCTCATTCTAAAACCTACCACTTTAGTATTTAAGGCCCTGACTTCTGGACCAGGAGGGCTGGTCTGCAGTTTCTTCCATTGACAAACCTTATCAGGCCCTCATTATTTGCTAGGTTCAGCCTTAACACTGAAAGTGATGTATTGGTCCCACATTCTTTGACACTCTCTAAATCCCACTCCAACTATGTAGAATGCTTCTAAGAAGAGTGCAAATAATAAATACTTCATTAAAAGAATTCCGGGAGAAAATACCCCCAAAATAGGAAAGAGGGCTGTTTTGTTTCTTTTTCCTCCAACAATGTTCTCTAGTTTCTACTCCTGTATTTTTCTCTAAAACCTTTCTAATATGGGTTTATTACTCTCAAATCTTGTTTAGAATATTTCTGAACAAAATTTAAATTTCTTCTAGGGTGGATTAATGATTCTTAGGAAATCTGCATGCTCTAATTCATGGGTAGGGGTGACCTGCGTGTGAAACAGGATACAAATTGTAGAAGCTCATCCTCCAGTATGAGTATCCTAGTGGAATTTCAAGCCTGTCCCATTTGCCTGAGCGTTTACTTTGGGGGCACAATGGGCTTCCTTCTCTTTTAGTAATTATGAGAGCTTTGTCATTTCCCAAGATCAAAACCTGACACTTCTAGGGCTCTGAGTATTTAAAAGTAGAACTAGAGTGACTCCCATTACTGAGATTGAGCAGTTCAATCCTTTCTCGCAAGCACAATAAAAACATGTCCAGCTCCATTGTACACAATAAAAATTGGAGAGGGCCAGCGCGCATGCTTCCTACTCAAGACAACCGGCCCACGGCCAGTTGCTACCGCGCCTGCGTACGGGGAGCCGCCTCGCCCTGTCTGCGGGCGGGAAGCAACCGGGGAACCCGGATGGAAGCCTGGCCCGGCGGAGGCAGCGGGCCTGCCCGCGCTTCTGTCTCCCGGCGCTCGGCGGTCAGGCCTCAGGAACTGCGGGTCCCGACAGCCTGGGTCTGGGCCCAGGCTGAACGGGCCTGAACCGGGCCTTTAAAAGAAGTGGGAGCATCCCCTGGGCCCGTGCCCTCCGCGTGCATTTTCACAGTTAAACCTCCCAGCCGCCGACGAGGTAAATACTGTTATTCCACTTGAGGAATGAGGCGTGGGTAGTCCCCGCCCGTATGTGTCACAGCCGAGGTTCTGGCGCCTGCCTTGGAGCGTCTGCCCCCGGCTGCATTCCCGCCAGTTCTCCTGGCCACTGACGGTAACTGGGAACCGCTATGAAGTCCCCGCCTCTCCAGGCACGCACGCCTGCCCTAACCTGCACAGGTGCTGGCCCGCTGCAGCACGCAGGCTTGTACACCTGCGCTTTGGCGTTGTTCCTGCGGTCATACATGTATGTATTTTACTCTAAATATTTCTGTTATGTACATGTTTGGTTTTGACTGACTTTTCTCGCAGTTAATGATACTTTTTCATATCTACTCCTCACACACCTTCAAGAGACTCGCTAAAGAATCATTCTTAAAATCAGTAATATCTAACAGCAGTTTGTTGTTGTGATGACACTTTAACGTTTACTTTTTTTAGGATGTCGTAATTCCTAGATGCCACAAAGGAGCAAGTGGAAATTGTGAGGTTCTAAAACAAGAAAGCCTCTGGGGTGGTAAGTCCTTTCTTGAAGATCTTGACAATTCTTGCTACTTATTTCCCCATGGGACGGGGGTGGGGGTTGAAGAAGGACATTATAAAAGGGTTTTCCTGAAAATTATTTCATTAAAAATGGGTAAATCTTAAATCAAAATATACTCAAGGGTAACATAGTTACTACCATCATGTGATAGTAATCTGGATAGAAGGAATAGACTCTTAACAGACTCTGTAACGACTTCTAATAAAACCTTTTTCCTTTATCTTCTGTGCCTTCTCAAATATACATGTAAATATACATAACAGAACATAGTAAATATACATAACAGAATACAGAACAATAAGCATTTTTATGCTGATGTCATCATTTAACTAAGAGTGATTTGAAATATAAGTGATTATAGATAAGGCTTAAAAGCAATTCTAAACTTCAATTGTCTTTATTTTTTTTTTAAGATTTATTTATTTATTTATTTATTTATTCATTCATTCACATTCCTTCATTTTAATTTGACCAGAGAGAGAGAGAGAGAGAGAGAGAGAGAGAGAAGAAAGTGAGAAAGCAAGCCACCAGGTCCAGGACTTGAACCGTGGTCGGCCACATGGGACTGTCCAGCGCCTTAACCACTACGCCACTTGCTGGTCCCTTCAGTTGTCTTTTTTGACTGGCAAACATCTTCAAAAAAAAATTTTTTTTGGGGGGGGGCCACACATGCTGGGCTATGATTTTCAAGCCACCAGGTCTAGAACCTGAGCTGTGATTGACCACATGAGAGTCCAGCACTTTTTTTTTTTTTTTGGAGAGGTTTTCGCTATAGGGCGCATGCGCTCGCCAGACAGACAGAGAGAGACATAGAGACAGAAAGCGAGAAATCACCCCCCAGGGGAGATGGTCACGCCGCAATCCCTTCTCCTCCATTCTCCTCTCGGGATCTTGGGCACGCACGCACACGCACCCGGCCCGTCCTCCAATTTTTAACAGACTTATAAGAAACAGTCATGGGAACCAGCAGTTAGTGTAATGGCTATGTCGCTGGACTCCCACGTAGTCGACCGTGGTTCGTGTCCCGGACCCGGTG
>NW_006203646.1:1677535-1688946 GCF_000334495.1 Tupaia belangeri chinensis
CCCCCTAAAAGAAAAAAAAAAAAAAAAAAAAAAAAGAAACAGTCATGTAACAGATCAACTTAGTAGTTAATACCCAAGTACATCCTAAAACTAATCTTGGCAGATCCACTAGAAAGCTAGTCCTTTAAGTGACTATTGTTGGCATGTTGTTCTTTTTTTTTTTTTATGGCCAAGTTGGGCATTTGGATTTAAATGTGCCCCCATTAAATTTTAGCCACATTCTATGAGAGAGAATTTTAAAAATATTGATGATACTTATTTGACGTGGTGATAGAATTGTTTTCTAACGTGTATATGAACCTACCCATGATATTACCTTTTTTTTCCTTTGAGAGGTTTTTGCTATAGGGCGCATGCACTCACCAGAAAGACAGAGACAGACAGAGAGACAGAAGGCGAGAACTCATCCCCCCACCCCCACCCAGGGAGGATGGCCACACCACAATCCGTTTTCCTCCATTCTCCTCTCAGGCTCAGGATCTTGGGTACGCACTCACATGCGCTCAGCGTGAGTTTAAGCCGCCAGGTGGGGACTCCAACCATGGTTGACTACGTGGGAGTCCAGCGACATAACCATTACACTATCTGTTGGACCTGATATTACCTTTTTTTATTGCTAAGGAGAGAGGGGGGACAAAGGCATGGCTTCCTTTTCTTAGATCCCTCACTTTCATAAAAGGTCATCAACTCAGAAAATTTTAAAAATCTAAATGCCTAGGACCAGGTGGTGGTACAACTGTACCCACATGGGAAAGGTTTTGGATTCAAGTCTCAAGACTTCCCTGAGTATACCAGGTAGGTACCTGTGATCCAGGTTGGCTGAGACTGGGGATGGAATGTGGCATGGAGACCTTGTTGTGGGTGCCTGTTTCTCTTTCTCTTTTGTTTCTCAATCTTTCTCACTCTCTCCTGCTCATGGAAGAAATAAATAAACTTTAAAAAACAATAATGGCTATCAACACATTTGGACTGTTCACTTGGCAATTATAGAATACTGTAGTCATACCTCATACATAGGGGATACTTTCCAAGACCTCCAATAGATGCCTGAAATGGGGATAGTATTGAACCTTATATATACTATATTTTTTCTTATACATATATAACATATGATAAAATTTACTTTGTAAATTAGGCATAGTAAGAGATTAAAAATAATAACATACAATAACCATAGCATAGTGGTTAAGCACTCTGCATAGGGAGCCAATCCCACATGGCCTACCACGGTTCAAGTCTTAGCTCCAGTGGCTTGAAAAACATGTCAGGCACATGTGCATTCATGCTTCAAATCCTGACAGGATGGAGAAAGGAAGAAAAAAGGAATTGCAGTGTTCCGTGTCCTATTGGGGTATATTCTCTGTCAAAATATTCCATTGTAGAGAACCAGCAGTTAGCGTAATGGCTATGTCGCTGGACTCCCACGTAGTCGACCACGGTTCGTGTCCCCGACCCGGTGGCTTAAAACTCATGCCGGGCACGTGTGCGTGTGTGCCCAAGATCCCGAGAGGAGAATGGAGGAGAAGGGATTGCGGCGTGACCATCCCCTCTGGGGGGTGATTTCTCACTTTCTGTCTCTATGTCTCTGTCTGTCTGGCGAGCGCACGCACCCTATAGCAAAAACCTCTCCGAAAAAGAAAAGAAAGTTAAAAAAAAAATTCCGTTGTACTTTACTCATCACCTATTTGCAGATTGCAGTTTACTACAAGTGACTGAAACCATGGGTAAGGGGGTACTACTATATCTGCAACCTAGGGATTGACTTGAAGCATGTATTTTCATTCCTCTAAATCTATTTAATAGAGCATGTATCAGGATCACCTGGTCAGCATTATCTCATATTCTTTCATCCTACCTCTGGAGATGATAATTTATTAGTTCTAAGGTATTAAAGGCACTCTCAGGAAGGCTCCCATTGATTGTGATGTAAATCACTGTTCCAGTTACTATTCAAAGAATTATCTAAAGTGCTTATTTGTAACAGGTTCTCGGCTACTACTCCAAAGCTACTAATTGAGACTCTGTAGAAACGGGTCTCTGAAATCTCAGATGATTCCTCCATGCTAACCTAGAGAACCACACCTTCTAATTCTGTCCTTGGGTTAAACCAAATGTTAGGAATGCTACTTATTTTCTGTTTTTTGTTTGTTTTGTTTTGTTTTAATTGCCAGGAGGGCAGATATGCTTGCTAGAGAAAGAAGAAAGCACACTCCTATGGGGTGTGGTCACGCCACAGCCCTTTCTCCATTTGTCCATCCTATTTAGATTTGGGACACCCACATACCCTCACCCAGGATTTTTTTTCAAGCAGCTGATGCTGGGATTCAGACCATAGAAAGCCTCATGAGATTCAGCTCATTTATCTGCTGGGCTATGGAGATGGCCCTCTGTTTATTTCATTCTGTAGTTTGGCTTCTTCCTTGACTGCTTTAACTGAGAATTATAGGGAAAAGCATGAAATTCATTGTTACCATTCAGGACATCCTCATATGAGAGGAATTTGTATGGTTTCAATAACGAGAATTGTTATGTTTCTCCCAATTGGTAGATTTGCTTTTATGTGTGGACAGTATGAATCATGGACTAATAGTGTGTTTGTTATGCTTTACTTAGCAGTATGGAAGCTCTGAGCCAAATTTGTAACCTGCCTTTGCATCAGGGTGGCTTAATCAGCTTTGAAGACCTGTTTTAAATTTTCTGTTTAAGTTGAAGTCAAAGTTGCTTACAGATCAAATAGACCTATTTAATACATTATTACAAAGAATTAGTCATCCCGTCAGAATCTGCCCTTAACGTTTTTAATGATATAGTCCTTTCCAGATGTTTTGTTTGTTTTTGTAGTTTGCTATAGGGCACATGTGTTCACTGAAGAAGAGAAAGATGGGGAAAGTGAACATGAGAAGTAACCCTACAGGTGGTCCACCACACTATAATCACTTCTCTTCCATTCTCTCAGGATTTGGGGCGTGCACACACACACACACACACCCCTAGCATGTTTCGTAAACCATAAGGTCCAGGACTCAAATCACACAACCATGTGGATTCCAGCTGCTTTTACCTTTATGCCTCCTGTCAGCCCCAGTTCTTTTTGTTTGTTTGTTTGTTTGTTTAATTGCCCGAGGGTCCATCCACACATGCATGTGTGCATGAGAGAATACACTCCACATACCAATGGGGTGTGATCATGGTTCAGTTCTTTTTCCTACATTTCTCCCTCCCATCAGGATTTTGGGCACACAAGTGCATGTGTCCTGTGTGTTTTCCAAGCCACCAAGGCAAGGATTTGAACCATGGTAGGCCATGTGGAATCTGGCTTCCTATGCATAGCACTTAACTGCTGTGTCATGGGGCCAGACTTTTTTTCTTTTAATCTTAATGTTATGTCAACTTTATTGTTAAATCTAGTCTTCCTAGAATGTCCATTTAATTTGACAATAATTTTGAAGTAAGACTTTTTAAAGAATTATTTATTTATTTATTTAATTCCATTTGTTATTATTACTTTTAATTTGACCAGATAGAGACAGAGAGAAAGGAGAAACAAGAAAGCAAGCTGCCAGGTCTGGGACTCGAACTGTAGTCGGCCACTTGGGAATCCAGTACCTTTAACCACCACGCCACCTGCTGGCCCAAGCAGTCAGATTTTTTTTTTTAACTCCATAATTCCTAGGTGTGCATGATGACTACCATTTACTATCATAGATTAAATTTATTACTGATAACCAAAAATTTTCATCTTTAAAAATTCTTTAGAGTGGGGCCAGAAGGTGGCATGGTGGTTGAGACTCTCACATGGCCTACTACACTTCAAGTCTCAGACCTTGCTTTCTCACTTTCTCTCTTTCTTTCTGGTGAGCAAATGTACCCTATAGCAAACTTAAAGTTAATAGTAAAATATTTTGAATTTTTTAAAATCAGGGACCAGAGGGTGATGTGGTGGTTAAGGGCACTGGACTCCCAACATGGCTGACCATGGTTTGAGTCCCTGGCCTGAAAGCTTGCTTTCTCATTTTGCCTTTCTCACTTTCCCTTTCTTACTCTGTTCCTCTCTAGTCAAATTAAAATAAAGTTAAATAAAATAATTCTTGAAACAAAATTTTAAATCTTCATAGTAAGAATTTATGTAAAACATTAAAATATACTAAGCATGTATATATCTACACACATACTGCATGTGTATATACACATATATTATTCAGTCATTCTTAACTAAGGGTGTGGATGTATGAGTGTATTTATGGGGCAGAATGGAAGGAGAGTGATATTAAGATGCCCTTTTCTGGGGATACAAAATTTACCAGATTTGTTTGTAACGTACATTATCAAAAACAAATTAAGGCCCTTCCAGTGAATTGATGGTTAAAGCAGCTGGATCCCACATGGTAACTGTGCAGTTTGAGTCCCAGACCTGGTGGCTTAAAATCACTCCAGGCACATGTGTGTGTGTATGCCAAAAGTCCCAAGAGGAAAATGAAAGAAAGGATTGTGGCATGACTATCTCCCCTTGGGATTGGTTTCTTTTTTTTTCTGTCTCACTCACTCTGGTAAGCACACATGCCCTATAACAAAACCTAAACAACAATAATAAAAAAGATGTCTTTTTGAGCAAATAAAGGATTTGTGTTTTTATTTTAAAAGAAGAAAAAATGAATTAAACCATACTGCAATTTGCCAATAAATGGTATTCTTAATGCCATTGTAAAATTAAGCTATTATTTTGTTTCTTTTTATATTTATAATAGACTGAATTCTATGCTTAAAAAAATTAGCAACTTTATGAGGCAAATGAAATATGTTTTGAGAATAAGAATACAAATGGCACAAATGATATGATTTGCCTAAACTCAAATCTCCCATATCTCACTGGCATGGTATTTATTCCAGGTTATTAGCTGTGAGTTGCAAGCTTTAAGTCCCACAGTCATATTATTATTTTTTTCAAATTTAACATGTTATAGGACATTTCTACATATGAACAGGAAAGCATATGATGACAGGTTTGCATGTGATATGGCTTTGTTTAAATTTGGTTAGACACTGATTCTTAATGTGTGGGTTATACTTTACTCCCAAAGCAAAATTCCGTGACGTCTCTGGAATACTACCTGAGAATTTTTGTGTGCCATGTCGAAGAAACGTAAATGGGATAATGACTATGTTCGTTACTGGTTCACCTGTACAACAGAAGTTGATGGGACTCAACGTCCACAATGTGTGTTATGTAACTCAATATTTTCAAATGCTGACCTCAGACCGTCAAAACTGTCAGACCATTTTAACAGACAACATGGTGGTATAGCCGGGCATGATCTCAATACCTTGAAGCATATGCCAGCACCATCTAACCAGAATGAAACCTTGAAAGCTCTCAAAGTTGGATCTCATAAAGATCCCTTATTACAAGCATCATATCAGTTTGCATATTTATGTGCCAAGGAGAAGAATCCTCATACAATAGCTGAAAAATTAGTGAAACCTTGTGCACTGGAAATAGCACAAATAGTTTTGGGACCAGATGCACAAAAGAAGCTTCAGCAAGTACCCTTATCAGATGACATGATCCATTCTAGAATTGATGAAATGAGCCAAGATATTTTACTGCAAGTTCTAGAAGATATCAAAGCTAGTCCTCTTAAAGTAGGTATTCAGCTTGCTGAAACAACTGACATGGATGACTGCAGTCAGCTAATGGCATTTGTGCGATATATTAAAGAAAAAGAAATCATAGAAGAATTCCTATTCTGTGAACAATTGCAGTTAACCATGAAGGGACAGGATATCTTCTATCTCTTCAGAGACTTCTTTTTGAAGCACAAGATAGCACTTGATGTATGTGGTTCTATTTGTACGGATGGTGCCTCCTCTATGGTAGGAGAAAATTCAGAATTTGTTGCCTGTGTGAAAAAAGAGGTACCTCATATCATGGTCACACATTGTTTGTTGAACCCCCATGCACTTGTCACAAAGACATTGCCTATGAAACTGAAGGATTCTCTGTTTACTGTGGTGAGGGTAATAAATTTTATCAAAGGGCGAGCACCAAATCATCGTCTATTTCAGGCATTCTTTGAAGAAATTGGTATAGAATATAGTGTCCTCCTTTTCCATACTGAAATGAGGTGGCTCTCCCGAGGCCAAATGCTTACTCATATTTTTGAAATGTATGAAGAAATAAATCAGTTTCTTCACCACCAAAATAGTAATTTAGTTGATGGCTTTGAAAATAAAGAGTTTAAAATTCACTTAGCCTACCTTGCAGATTTATTCAAGCATCTAAATGAACTTAGCGCATCTATGCAAAGGACTGGGATGAACACAGTATCAGCTAGAGAGAAGTTATCTGCTTTTGTTAGGAAATTTCCATTTTGGCAAAAACGAATTGAGAAAAGAAATTTTACCAACTTTCCTTTTCTTGAAGAAATAATTATTTCAGATAATGAAGGAATGTGTATTACAGCTGAAATAACACTACATCTGCAGCAGTTGACCAACTTTTTCCATGGATATTTTTCCATTGGCAATCTTGATGAGGCAAGTAAATGGATACTGGATCCATTTCTTTTTAATCTTGATTTTGTCGATGATCGTTATTTATTGAAAAATGATCTTGCTGAATTACGTGCTAGTGGCCATATTCTAATGGAATTTGAGACAATGAAGCTTGAGGACTTCTGGTGTGCTCAATTCATGGTATTTCCAAATCTGGCAAAGATAGCTCTAGAAATCCTTATGCCATTTGCAACTACTTACCTTTGTGAACTGGGATTTTCATCACTTTTACATTTTAAAACAAAATCCAGAAGCTGCTTTAATATGAGTGATGACATCCGTGTGGCTATTTCAAAAAAAGTACCTCGTTTCTCAGACATTATTGAACAGAGGCTAAAACTACAGCAGAAGTCGTTGTAAGCTGGTATACTTTTTTAATGTATAATTTTAATATATTCTTAATACCATTGTAAAATTAAGCTGTAATTTTTTTTATATTTATGATAGACTGAATTCTATGTTTAAAAAGTTGAACAACTTTATGAGGCAAGTGAAATGTGTTTTGAAAAAAAGAACACAAACAGCAAAAATGATAAACACCACTGACTTGTTGATACATAGGATTTTCCTAGTTCTGAAGATCTATTTAACCTTTTGCTGTGATATATTAAAAAGACAGTCAAGCACTGGACTATTCAGCTAAATAGTACAGTATGCTAAGAATTGAGACAAGAGGAAAGAGATGACATCCCAACAGTTAAAGTACAGAATTACAGACCAAGTCCTCCCATCATTTGTGAAGGTTGTTATGTGAAAGTTAATGAAATCAGAAGAGTATGATGAAATATCATAGTGGGAGAAGGGGTGATCTAGCTTATATAAGACCTAATTTTAAATGTGCTTTTTGGAGTTCATCTCACAATGTCCATTTTGCTGGCTCCCATACTCTAAATATCATGATATTAATAAATATCCTAATATCATATTAGTCCCTACTTTTCTTCTTCTTTTTCTTTTTTTTTCTTGGAGAGGTTTTTGCTGTAGGGCGTGTGTGCTTACCAAAAAGAGAGAGAAAGAGAGACAGTGAGAAATTACCCCTCCAGGGGGGGATGGCCATGCTGCAATCCCTTCTCCTCCATTCTCCTCCCTGGATCTTGGGCACACACGCACATGTGCCCGGCGTGAGTTTAAACCACTGGGTCCAGGACTTAAACCACAGTTGACTACATGGGAGTCCAGCGACATAGCCATTACTCCAACTGATGGTCCCCCTACTTTTCTTCTTTTAAATTACTTCAGGACTCTAAATCAGAGTCTCCTGTTGAAAAGGAGATTCCAAAGCCTTACCCTAGAGATTCTGACTTAGCAGGTCTGCGATAAGGAAAAGAATGAGAATTTTAAACAGCTTCCAGATGGTTTGGGTAGATTCTTTGGTCCTCTAGCCTCATCTTAGGTTTCCTACAGTTGTTTTTTCTTTAACCTAATTTCCTCACTTCTATTACATAGAAGTATGTATGTTTCAAAGACGGTTCAAAATATTTGAGTGGGCTCAGGTATAAAGTATATGTAAATTAAGATGGGAGGCTGGACATTGGCACAAAGGCAAAACACAATGCTTTGGAAAGCTGACCCACATTAGAAAGTTCCAAGTTTGCATCCAGAGACCTCCCTGAATACACAAGGCACTTGAGTGCACCTGATGGGGTTGAAGCTAGTGATCAGTTGCAGAGTAGACTGTATGAGCTGCTGTCTCTGTTTCTCTTGCTCATGGAAGAAATTAATAAACCATAAGAAGTAAAACAAGGCCAGCTCATTTCATGGTGGTTAAGGCTGTTAGATACCACATAGTTGCACAGTCCAAGACCCAGACTCTGTGGCTTAAAAAACATGCCAGGCATATGTGAATGCATGCCCAAAATCTCGGCAGGAGGGGAAAACAGGAGAATGGATTGCAGCATGACCATGCTCTACAAGATGTGTTTTCTTGCTCCTGTTCCCATCTCTCCTGTGAGTGCATGTGACCTCTTTTACATATATATATAATAAAATAAAATGTTAATAATTTGAAATGAAGTCACTGGAGTATTTTAGGACTATAAAAAAATTTCTCATGGGAATCCAAATAGGTACACTTTTTTACAGTGATCATTTGGCAAAATGTATCTTTTCACTTTAAATAAATTAACATTTCTATTTAGAATTTTAGCATTTCAGTGAAGCACTACATGCTCAAGACTGGGGGAGGGGAGGGGAATGATATAGGGAATGCTGTAAGAAGAGCTATAGTCCCATTCTGTCCAATTACCTTAACCATACCTGCTTTAACTTCTTGTGGTTCCACTCATATCTAAAACATGTATGCATACCAAAAACATATAGCAATTTTGATATAGTAGTTTGATATTTGTAGTGTGACTGCTACAGATAACAGGTAAGGAGTGAATTTATAAAACATTCATCTCTCCTACTACTCCCATTTTTTTTTACTGTAGCACTAATTTTAGATCCTTTATTGGTTATTCATAGTCCTTTGAGGATTTTTCCCTCTAGGAATCTATGAAATGAAAAGAATCAGAGAAAGTCACGGCATTTTTATAGTAGTAGAAAATCGAAGGAAAAAAATAGAAGGGAAACAGAACCTGACTACCAAATTTAGATACTCCGTGAGTACTGCAAATCAAAGTTTATATATTTTTTTACTTTTTTTTTTTTTTCAAATAATTTTTTTACATTACGGGTGGAGCTGGTGGGAAGTTGAGGAGGGGTGGGGTGTGATGGAGAGCCCTGGGGTCTAGGGATGCAAAATGAGGCCATCTCTCTCTGCCAGTCCAGGCCCGCTTGGGGCAGGGTAAAGAGGAGCGAGCTCAATCTTGGATAGAGAGGAGGCAGAAGCCAGACAGCACCTTACGCTCCTCTTCACCAACCTCATGGCATTAAATATACAGAAAGCAACTCCACAGAACACACTATACAGGGAAGTCCTCCCTCTTAGCCCTGGGCTATGGGGAAATGAAGGGGCAGCTCTGGAAGACAAGGCTTTTGACACCATCACCATGAGGTGGGGACAGGCATCTTTGAACAGTAAATAAAACTCCAAATTCCTAGGCAGGGAAGTCCATCCATGTATGACTCACAAGATTTTGTGCTCCTCACAAGCCCTTGAACTATCAAGAATGACTGCCCTGAACCTAGTTGAGACCCTCCCTGCCCTATCCTGTGAGGCAGTGTGGGCCTGAGAAACAGGTAGGATGAGTCTGGTCCCCAAGTTTTCCCCCAGCCCAGGCCTTTGTCTTGGCAAGCAAGAAGCAGAGCTTGGAAATGAGAGCCTCCAAGAGCCCCAGGCTCAGAGGGGTCGAGTTGTGTGATTACAGACCAGGCGCCCCATGTCCTTGGTGGTGGAGATGGTGGAGCTGGCAGGGATAGAGGGTGGGTGGTGGTGGTGTCTGCGGAAGCCCTTTTTCTGGTTTTTGAAGAAGCAGTAACCCAGGTTGGCTACCAATACCACGATACAAGTGCCCAGAAGTTCTACAATAGCCACCTCCACCGAGCCTACATTGGGAAAAGCATTTTCCCACTATAGACCAAACACATCCTTCTTGGAGATGCCATGACAGGACTCCAGGTACTGCTGCTCCTCCTCGAAGTTGTTCTTGTTGCCATAATAACCACCATACGTGAAGAGGTCACAGCCATCCATGAAGTGGTTGTAGTTCTGGCAGGTCCACACAGTGCACTTTGTCACTGGGCAAATGAATGCTCTAGAGCGCTTCATTGCTGTATTTTTCACAGGTGGCCTTGTCAGAGGTGTCAGGGTAGTTGGGGGTGTCGTCACACTCCAGGAAGCCACTGATGCAGCTGCTGTTGCTGCAGAGGAACTGGCTCTGGTAACAGATTGCCAGAGCACACTGATTTGTGCCTTTCCACCAAAGGGCCTTGCCCATCCCATCAGGCTAGCATGCATTCATCTTCCCGAAAGCAGTTCTTGTTACCCAAGCAACCTCCTTAGATACAACACTTGCAGATCTGTTCTCTGGGGTTGTAGTACTAGCAGGGGAAGGCGGCCCACCTTGGTGGCAAGACAGTCGTCTTCTGTCTGTCTGGTGGACAGCACAATGACTGTGACATTGACCATTTTCTCTAGCTGCTCCAAGTCCAGCACAGTCAGCTGGAATAGGTATGTGCTTTCTTTGATCCTCATAGGTCCACCTGGGCCAGATCATCTCTCTCTATCCTGACATCTGTGTTGCCCTTCAGCAAGTGCCAGTCTGTGTTGTTCATACCGTTCAGCACCACGGGCTCTTGGGGCTATACTTCCCAGATCTTGGGGATCCTGAACCTTCTGAAGTCATTGGATCCCTGCTCAAGGAAGGAGCCGTGGCAGAGGAAGGTAGTTGGTGAAGCCCTCCAACTTGCACATGGCATTCTGGAGATGAATGCGCACAGGAGCTCCACATAACCACAGGGATGTGAACCTGGACAAGGTGGGCTCCAGCCATAATGCCGCCCCCCCCCCATTGCCTTCTCCCAGAGGAGTCACCTTCACAGTGTGTGCTTCTGGGTTCCGAGAGTGCTTGTGCCCTTGACACACCTGCAAGTGCTGAACAATGGGCCAAACATGCTCCAAGCCTGCTCTGCCTCCACCTTGGCCTCATGCTCCAGGCCCCCGATGCCTGCACAGGTGAGTGGGGTGGGACTGGGTGTCTGAAGTTTCTATTTTTCTACACAAAATTCAGCTGTATTGTTACCCATCAAACTGCTTTTAGTTTAAATGCCCTATTTCATTTTAAGATGCAGTTACAAAATACAGGTCCTCATTTTTCCTATTATAAGTTTACATCAGGAGCAGTGTGTGTGTGTGTGTGTGTGTGTGTGTGTGTGTGTGTGTGTGGCGGGGGGGGGTTGGGTGGTGGGGGGGGGTG
>NW_006203646.1:1689002-1693485 GCF_000334495.1 Tupaia belangeri chinensis
TGTGGCAGGTGGTGTGTGTGTTTGTGGGTGTGTGTGTGTTGGTGTGTGTGTGGCAGGGGAGGGTTGGCTGGTAGTGTGGTGGTTGAGGTACTGAAGTCCCACATGATTGACGTGGTTCAAGTGCAAGACCTCGAGGCATGGAAATCACAACAAATAAATAAATGATTTTTTTTTAAAGGAAATTTTCAGTGCATTAATATAGGAACAAATCTAGATGTATGTGTATACAGTTTAATTTATATGCACATATAAAAATAGAGAGGAAGTAGGGATAGGAACAGGAGCATGTATGAAGCCTGGGACTTCACAAGACAACACTAGGACTAGGATGAAATCTTTGATGGCTAGTGTTTCATTAAGTTTACTAGAATTTAGAATTAATTGATGCTTTGAAACAAAAACTCAAAGGACATTTTTAATAAATTAGCTAACTATAGTTTTAATTTATTTTCAAATTACAAGTTTATTTTCTCCTTATTAAATGAAAAAGTATTCACTAAAATGAAGGATTTTTTTTCAGTTTAAAACAATCTCCACCAATGGGACATATATTGGCACAGATAAGTAATATACATTAGTTCCTTTTTTTTTCCTCAAGGAAAAGATCATTGTTTTTCTTATATTTTTACTATATAATTAATTAGGTCATTGATTTCAAAGAGACAAGGATGTAATCTTTATGACCAGCAGATGTCACTCTCGTGCAGATTTTATTGAAAGCTGTTATGGGTTTGCCAAATACCTGACTTTAAACATTTCTAGAAAAGATATTAATAACTCAAATAGAATTGGAAAGGCAAAAGGAAATACTGAAGTATCACAGAGATAGTAAATGCAGGGTTCCACTAACATCGTAAGGACGAGGTGGACAAAATAAGAGGTTGGGATTTTGGAAACTTTAGAGAGGGCATCCCTTGAAAATGAGATTTATGTGCCTGAGGATAGTGCCTACTTGATTGGTATGATTGTCTTTGACACTCAAAAGTCTGAAGAATAAGATCAAGCCTACTGATGCTGCCATATACAAGAGGGAATGATAAAGCTGCTTCTAGATGTGTGAAAAAAACTAAAAACTCAGGGCCAGCAGGTGTTGTAGTGGTTAAGGCACTGGACTCCCACATGATAACCACAGTTCAAGTCCCAGACCCAGCAGCCTGAAAAACATGCCAGACACATGTGCATGCATTGCCCAAAATCCTGAGAGGAGAGTAGCAGAGAAGGAATTGCAGCATGGCCATTCCCCACCCCGGGAGTGACTTCTCACCTTCCCTTTCTCTCTGGCGAGCACACACATCCTATAACAACAACAAAGAAAAACTTTTAAAAAAGAAGAAAAAGAAAAATTTCAAATCAGTGAAAAAAGAAGAGCAAACTAAATCCAAAACAAATAAAAGGAAGGAAATAATGAGGATTAGATTGGGAAAAGATGAAATGGAAAAACAAATTAATGAAACCAAGAGTTTGTTAGTTGAAAAAATCGAATAAATTAACAAACCAACTGTCAGCTAGATATAGAAAACAAAAACAAACTCAAAATCAGGAATGAAAGAGGGGAGATTACTACCAAGCTGACAGAAACTAAAAGACTTACAAGAAAATATATACAGTTGTATACCAACAAATTAGATAACCTAGAGGAAATGAAAAAAAATTCTTAGAAAGGCACAAGTTCCCAAAACTAACTCAAAAAGAAATAGAAAATCTGAGTTGACTTATAACAGGAAAAGATACTGAGTCAGTAATCTGAAAAGCCCAGGACCAGATGGTTTTACTGTCATTTGGTGACTTACCAAACAATTCAAGAACAGCACCTCCACAGATTTTCAAAAAATCAAAGATGGAGAAGTACTAAATTCACTCTACAATACCAAACCAAACAAATATCATAAGGAAAAGAATGCTATAGATCAATATATCCCTTATGAAAATAATCATAAAATCCTCAACAGAAAACTTGGAAACTGAATCCAGCAACATATACAAAAGATAACAAACTGTGACAAAGTGGGATTTATTCTGGGAATACAAGATTGGTTCAACATGAAAATCAGTGTAACATACTATCCTAATGAAAGAAAAAAAAATTACATAGAAAGAAAAAAATTACATAATTATCTCAAAGACACAGAAAAAGTACTTAGCAAAAATTCAATATTCTTTTTTTTGGAGTGGTTTTTTGCTATAGGGCGTGCGCTCGCCAGAAAGACAGAGACAGAAAGTAAGAAATCACCTCCCCCCCCCCCCCGGGGGGAGACCCCCCCCCCCCCCCCCCAGGGGGGATGGCCATGCTGCAATCCCTTCTCCTCCATTCTCCTCTCGGGATCTCAGCCACACACATACATGTGCCTGGCGTGAGTTTAAGCCATTAGGTCCAGGACTTGAACCGTGGTCTACTACATAGGAGTCCAGCAACAACCATTATGCCAACTGCTGATCCCCAAAATTCAATGTTCTTTAAAAAAAAAAAAAAAAAAAAAACCTTGAAATAGAGGGATATTCTCTCAGCTTGAAGAGCATTTGTGAAAAACCCATGGCTAACATATTTAGTGGTGAAAGAAAGACTTCCCCCATCCCCATAAGATCAGGAAAAGACAAGGTTGACAGCTCTCGCCAGTTGTATTTAACATTATGCTTGGAGGTTCTGCTCAGGGCAGTTAGGCAAGAAAGAGATAAAAGGCATCCAGACTGGGAGGGGTGGGGAAGGAATTTTTTTTCTTAATTAACATTTACTATTGGACATGGAAGCTTTACAAGGTGTCTTCAGAATATCCACTGGTGTCCAGACATAGTCTTTCTTGCTTCTATTGTGTAGCAACAACTCAGTTTTCCCTTGGTAATTAGAGTCAACCACCCTAGTCAGTAAAATGTTTCTTTGCCTGTTGGTTCAGTGACATGAGGAGGCCAGCACTAATGGGGACAGAGTTCAGTTACTGAAGAGTGACCCAAAATGACAAAGCTAGTAAATCTATAGCTTATTACAGGAAAAAGATATAATAGCAACATTAAAAGAAGTCTCTGCATCATAGCCAAAGGCTGCCTCACACCAAGAGGTCTAGAGAGAACTGCTGTGAGCTTTAATTCTCTTCGGTGTCATGGCATGTGAAAGGTGGAATTAGGGTTCTCCAGTGGTATCTGTGTTCTCATCTCTGAAACCTATGACTGTTATTTTACATGGTAAAGGGGACTTTGCAGATATGGTTAAGATATGATCTTGAAATGAAGACATTATCCTGGATTGTTTAGTGGGCCCCTTGTAATCACTGTCCTTCTATGAAGAAGGCAACAGGGTCAGAGAACAAGATATGAAGACAGAGGCAAAGGTCAGAAAGTTGGAGAGATTCAAAGATACTTCTCTACTGACTTTGAAGATACAAGAAGGGGCCAAATACCAAGGAATACAGACAACCTTTAGAAATTGTAAAAGGCCAGAGCACAGATTGTTCGCTTGAATTCCCAGAAGTCACTCCTGCTGACCCCTTGACTTTAACCCATAAGATTGATCTTGTGGGGAACCAGCAGTTAGCGTAATGGCTATGTCGCTGGACTCCCACGTAGTCAACCGCAGTTCACGTCCTGGACCCGATGGCTTAAAACTCATGCCGGGCGCGTGTGCGTGTGTGCCCAAGATCCCGAGAGGAGAATGGAGGAGAAGGGATTGCGGCGTGACCATCCCCCCTCCCCGGGGGATGATTTCTCGCTTTGTCTCTAATGTCTCTCTGTCTGGCGAGCGCACACGCCCTATAGCGAAAATCTCTCCAAAAACAAAAACAAAAAAAAGATTGATCTTGGACTCTAGACTTCCAAAACTGTAAGATAAGGTTTTTGCCATAGGGCACATGCTTTTGCTGGAAAGAGACCGAGAAGGAAAGTGAGAAATCACCCCCTGGGCTCTGGGGGGAGCACACTGCAATCTCTTCTTCATTCTCCCATTCTCCAACCCGTTCTTCATTCTTTTCTCAAGATCTTGAGCATGCACACACACATGTTCAGCGTGATCCTCAAGCTGCTAGACCTGGAATTCGAACTGCAGTTGGCCAGGTGGAAATACAACAACTTTATCATCATACCACTTGCTGGCCCCAAATTTAAGCCACAAATTTTGTGGTAAAGTATTACAACAGCAAAAGAAAACTAGTATGTGTTCCCATAGAGACACATATTCAGATTAAGAACCATCAATATAAGTATGGAACATCTCAGAAAAAAGGTACCCCAAAGGAGCTCAGCTGGGATTTCTTAAACTCTGCTTGTCACTTAAACATATTGCTACATAAGCAGCCACAACAATCAAGTTTTTGTGGTCAAGGTTGTGGGGGAAAACAGGTGGAAGTCTTCATGTATAAATCATCTCTCATTAGAATAAGCAATATTGGCAAATTGGTAAGGACCACCCTAAAACTCCTTATATACATAGTTACAAAGTAACATTGTTAATCAGGGCATATTATGTCTTTTTTTTTTTTTTCACATTTTATTGATTCAC
>NW_006203646.1:1693680-1733880 GCF_000334495.1 Tupaia belangeri chinensis
CCGAGAGGAGAATGGAGGAGAAGGGATTGCAGCGTGACCATCCCCCCTGGGGGGAGATTTCTCACTTTCTGTCTCTATGTCTCTCTCTGTCTGTCTGGCAAGCGCACGCACCCTATAGCAAAAATCTCTCCAAAAAAAAAAAAATCTTTTTTTTAACAAATTGCTGAACCCAACAACTCAAAAGAAAACAAAAATCCTTAAATCTGGAAGACAAAGCATTGAAGAAAATCAGTAATGTTTTTAAAAAAAAATCATAGAATTCTATTTCACCAGTTCAGTCTTGTATAATCTCTTTTGTTGAATTTGCAGTGTTACTGTGACCTGAACTTTCCATTAATATTCAACATTATTATTGATATTTAAGAACTTGTTCCTACCATTAAGTTGGCCTTTCTCTTGGTTATTTTTTGTTCTCTTATTTGTCTGTCTTTAGTTTTCCTGGTATAGTACTCCCTTTAGAACTTCTCAAAGAGCTGGTCTGGTATTGGTAAATTCTTTCAGGTCTTGTTTATCTGAGAATGTTATCTTTTATTATCACATGAAGGATAATCTTGCTGGACACTGTATTTTTGGTTGTAATTGTTTTTCACTTAACACTTTGAATATATTTTTTCATTCTTTCCTTGCTTGCATTGTTTCTTATGAGAGGTTCAATGTTAGCCTGATGGGATATCCTTTGAAAGTAACAACATTTTTCTCTTTAGCCAATTTTAGTATCTTATCTCTGTAGTTTTGGTCAATCTGGCTATGATGTGCCTTGGAGAAGATCTTCTTGGATTGATTCTATTTGGTGTTCTTTATATATCTTGGGTTTGGATATTTAAATGCCTCTCTAGGTTTGGAAAGTTTTCTTCTAGATTTCATGGAATAGATTATCAATGCCTTGATTGGTTTCTTCACCTTCTGGGATACCGATTATCCCAGATGTTTAGGCATGTAATGATATCTGGTATTACTTGTATATTATTCTCATTTTGGGGTATTATTTTCTCAATCTTTTTTGGTGAATTTTTCTAGGTTAAAGGTTCTGTTTTCTACATCTGAGATTCAATCTTCTGCATGATCTAATCTGTTTTTAACACTTTCAAAGGAGGTTTTGATTTCCTGTATTATAGCCTTCATCTCTAACAGTTTCACTTGATTCTTCTTTATGGTGTATATTTCCTCTTCCAGTTTGTGGAAGAACTTCCTCACCTCCTATAACTCATTATCTCTTTTCTCCTGCATCTTCTGGAGTTCATTGTGTCTCTTCTCTTGCATCTCTGTTAGCTTTGTCACTATGAATATCCTAAAATCTTTAGCTGACATTTCTAGGAGTTCCATTGTACTGTCTTTCCTTTTGGAGGAGAGATTATTTTCTTGATTTCCTATATTTCTTGTGCCTCTGTGGTGGTGGTTTCTGCTCATCTGTTGGATTATACGTTACTTCCTACCTTCTTGGAGTTAAATCTGAGTGTTAGATGCATGCAGAAGGAGATGGCCTGCAATTTTTCTGCAGTACCGTTTCCCTGAATCTCACCAAGCAACCTGCACTTTTGTCAGTGGAACTGGATATTACAAAGGCCTCACAGTTTCAAGGCAATTTGAGCACATGAGCTGAGCTACAGGGTTTAAAGTATTCAGAAGTTTTGCTACTGTGCACCTAGACCTGCCTAGACACTCAATGTATGGAAGGTGAGAAAACCAGGTAAAAGAAACAAAACAAAGGGGAAAAGACAAAAAAAGAAAAAAAGGGAAAAATATTTTTTAAAAGGCAAAAAGAAAAAAAACCAGAGTCTTCTGGTGTACTAGCAGAGAAAGCCTACCTTGGATGCACATAAATTCTGAAATTACCAAGAGAAAGGAGAGGTCAGAGGCCAGAGACAGTACCTATAGATAAATTAAAATAAATAAATAAATAATAAGTAAAATTAAATTAAAAACCACATATATATAAGAGAGAAATATTTTAAGAGAAAGGAAGAGAGAGAAACAGAAGAGAGAGACAGAAGACAGAGATCACCCTACCTGGCATTTTGCTGGGTATTAGGCTGGAAGGAGGGGTTTGAGGCAGAGGCTTTTTCCAGTTAAAGAGGACGGGAAAGTTACCTCAGATGCACATGGCTTCTGGCTTTTCGCTCAGCAATCGTGTCTTTCTTTCTTTCTTTCTTTCTTTCTTTCTTTATTTATTTAATTTATTTATTTTGGGAGAGATTTTCGCTATAGGGCACGTGTGCTCGCCAGACAGACAGAGAGAGACATAGAGACAGAAAGCGAGAAATCACCCCCCAGGGGGGATGGTCACACTGCAATCCCTTCTCCTCCATTCTCCTCTCAGGATCTTGGGCACACACGCACACGCGCCCGGTGTGAGTTTTAAGCCACCGGGTCCAGGACGCGAACCATGGTCGACTACGTGGGAGTCCAGCGACATAGCCATTACACTAACCACTGGTTCCCAGCATATCGTGTCTTGACCAGGAGTTAGTACTATGTAGACACCTCAGGCCAATTCCAGGCCCACTGGACTTAATCCTTACAGCACAAACCCAAATGACCAGTGGCAGTCCCAACTTCCAATTCAATAGAACTGCTCTTATATCCCCAATGGAAGTATTCCTCCCTTGAGAAACAAGGCTTCTAAACAAATAGAGCTCACTATTGCAGCAATGAGAAGCGAAAATTTGGTGAGTGATTAGTGCAATGATCACATAAGCCTACTTTTACTCCTTGATTCCCAGATCAATATTCATATTCATTAGTTGCCAGTTCAAAGCACGTACAGTGTAAAAATAGGACCTATCTTTTTAGGTTATTATCTCTCTGTTTCAAGCAGTTGAGTCTTCAGCAGAGCATTCCATTATTCTAATAGACCAGCTGCTTCTGGGCAAGGCAATAAAGTACATGACAAAACCTCTATGTCCCATGGGCATCAGCCTATTGCTACTCTCTCTTATGGACTGAATGTGTCCCAAAAAATTCATACATTGAATTATTGATTTTTATGTCCTTATAAAAAGAAACACCAGATTAGGGCCAAATGGTGGCACCATGGTAATACAATTGGACCACATGAGAAGTTTCTGGGCTCATATTCAGGGGCCTCCCTCTGCATGCCAGGCACACATGTGCCCATAATCCAGACTGGCTGGTGGGGTGGGGGGTGGATCATGGCATGGGGATCCTATTGGAAGTGCTTTGCTCTTTCCCCCTTCCTCTTTCTCTCTCTCCCTTTATTATTTCCCTTTCTCTATAAGGCAAGAAATAAATAAACTTTTTTAAAAATCAAGAATATCCTCCCCAACCCACTCTGCAGCCTCTGTATGCATAAAGAGGTTTGAGCAAGATTATGAGAAAGCCACCCATGAGACAAAAGAGGCTCAGAATGAAACCTACTTTGCTATTGGGTCATTTTTCTATGCAAAAATATATCATGACTTTCCTGACAACATAATAATATATTCATCTTAGACTTCCCAGTCTCCAGAACTGTAGGGATTAAGTTTTTGTTTTGCAGGTGACCTGGTATATGGTATTTTGTTATGGTAGCCTAAGCAGAATAATGCACATTCCTTTGCTAACCCTCAGTAAAAGGCAATGTGGTATGGAATTCCATACAGCTAATGAGGCTGGCAAAAGTACTAAAAGCAAAGTCATATCCAGAATACATGTCTTTTAAAGTGAATAATAGTTGCTCCTTTTATGATAGTATCCAATGTAGTCAACCTGCCACCAAGTACCCATACCATGGGGCTCAGTGTTGATACCTGCTGTGGCAGGTCAGGTACTCAACAGGTCAGTCTTGGTTAGGGGAAGTCCATGTTGTAGAACCTACATGTTAGCCTTCATCCTTGCCATTCCTATTACATGAGACTGTTGGGCAATTGTTGCAATGGCTGGGGAAAGAGGCTGACTGATACCCACAAAGATCATCTTGTTCTACTGATTATTAAGAGCCTCTTCTGCACAGATGGATGTCTGTGTTAGTTTAGGTTAAGCAAGGCTCTAGGGTCATGGCTGCAGAATATTTTTTTGGTGAACATTCACCTGAAATACAGTTATTTTTAATTATCTGCCTATTCTAAGAGTTCTGTTCACATGCCTCTCCTCTAGATATTTTTGTCGCATGTCTTCTAAATTTGTTCTTTCCAAGTCTCTGACCATCCACCAAACCATTAGTAACTATCCTTGACTACTGCAGTTTAGATCCATACTTGTAGATATTGCTCAACTCAGATGTAATAGACAACAAAATGTATTGCTCAAAATTCTTCTTAGGAATATTTTCCTTCTTTAAGATTTTTCTGAAGCATACCTAATTCAGGTTGTATGCTACAACAGTTTTTGCAACAACCAGATGGTATTAGCATATTGGCTAAAATAATCTATAAACTAGGTCTAAGTTTCTAGTAGTCAGCCTGTCATGAGCAATTCCCCATGCAGTCAAAGTTATAGATTGAAAAAGAGAAGCTTTGCCATAGAAGTAGGTATCAAACAAGCTAAGCCACCTACTCGGGTACTTAATTACTTTCTTGTGCCTTCCGAATCACCTTCATCTCTTTTCTCTTTCTTTTCTGTACCATTTCCATTGATAGATTGCTTCAGTTTATACTCCAGTTTATACCTTGGTGGGTCAAAAGTAGACCAGTCCCATGGTTAGATGTTCAGTCTTAAACAGGGCCTGATAGCAAACCAGGAGCTAGGTCTCAGAATAATTATCATCAGAACAGAGTATAGATTTTCTTCAAAATGCTACAAGACTATGCTTCAGTTTTCCTATTGGCATTTGCTGAAGATTTGTACAGAATTCCTATTGGCCACATTCAGATGTCACTGGATCTGCTAGACCTTAAGCTCCTAGTGGCAGAGTAGTTAGCATTACAGCCTTAACTTACTGCAGAACCTTTTCATGCTCTGGTCTCCACTCAAAACTGACAGTCTTGTGGTTACTTGGGTCAGGCAACACCACTCAAATGTGATACGTGTGCCTCAAAAAGGCAAAAAGGCCCATCAAGCATTGTACCTCTTCTGTAGTGGTAGGTAATGTGAGCTACAGCAATTGCCTTTCACCTTGAAGGGGATATAGCAACATGCTCAAGACTATTAGCGCATCAGAAACTTCACCAAGGTATTGAGTCCCTGAATTTTTATGAAGTTTATCTCCCACTCTATGATTCACATGCATCTTACTAAGACACCTAAAATGCTTGCTTAAGATTCCGGGACCAGCAGGTGGTGTGGTAGTTAAAGGAGCTGGATTCCCACATAGCTGACCGCTGTTAGGGTGCCAGACCTGGTGGCTTGCTTCTCGCTTTGTGTTTTTCTCTCTCTCTGTCTCTGTCTGGTCAAATTTAAAAAATAATAATAGCAAATGAAATTAAATGCATGATAAATAATTCTTTAAAAAAAAAAAAGGGACCAGCAGTTAGCGTAATGGCTATGACGTTGGACTCCCACGTAGTCGACTGCGGTTCACGTCCCAGATCGGGTGGCTTAAAACTCAGCATGCCCAAGATCCTGAGAGGAGAATGGAGGAGAAGGGATTGTGGCGTGGCCATCCCTCCTGGGGGGTGATTTCTCACTTTCTGTCTCTCTGTCTCTCTGTCTGTCTGGCTAGCGCACGTGCCCTATAGTGAAAACCTCTCCCACCTCCCAAAGAAAAAAAAAGACTCCATCTTGGGCCAGCCTGTGGCATGGTGGTTAAGGAGACTGGATCTCACATGGCCGACTGTGTAATTCAAGTCTCAGACCTTGTGGCTTAAAAAACATGCCAGATGCATGTGAATCCAAAATACCAAGAAAAGAATGGAGGAGAAGGGATTGTGATGTGGCCATCTCCCCTGGAGGATGCTTTCTCACTTTCTTTCTCTCTCTCTCTCTCTTTCTCCCCTGTCAGCATACTTGCCCTAACAATAAACAAAAAAACAAAAAACCCTCCTTATCAGATCCAACCTGCATTAATGTCATCAGTTAAGTGGACTAATATGAACTAATACGATATTCTGCAAAATGTCAGGATAGTCAGGAAATCTGCAGACAATATTTTGGTGGATAGTAAATTAAAGTCTTAAGACTTAAAACGCATCTATTTGACAGACCTTGGGGCAGTTGCTGTCTGCTGCTAAGGTTTCTACTACAGATGCAAGAAAAAAGTGTCTTCGCATTTTCTGTCTGTCTGAATTGTGGCAGCCAAGATTGAATGGAGGAATACAGAGGAAAGAAACATGGAGAGAATTTCTTTGAAATAATGTAAACTTTACTCCATAAAGAAAACCTAAACTACTTTGTAGTGTCCCCCCCCCAAAAAAAAAGACTTAACAGTAAGTTAAGGCAAATCTGGGAAGGTATTCTCTTGGTTCTACCAGGTTAAAACAAACTGCTTCTGCTGATCATTGCAAACTGGTTTAGGGAGCAAAAGAAAAAAAGCATCTGTTAGATCATTAACTGAGAGTCTCTGAGTCTTTGGATTCCTTTCTCTACATTATGCCAGGAAGTTCTGGGCTCTCAAACTCATTATATGTAGGTCACTGTTTAGTCCAAGTTTCTGTCATCCAAGCAAGTAAATTCTTAATACAAAAATTTCTAACACATTAAATCCAGAATTCCTTCTGAGCACATCCACATCAGCATATTTGGCCTGTTATGTTGTACTTTCTTTGGTCTAACACGTTCAGAGTTCTATACTCACACATATTCACTGAGTTGATGCCTATACACATTAGAAAAATCTTGTAGTTCTTTGGGATTAGAAAATCTTTCCCTTGTGATTAGACTTTGTACTTACTCCTTTGGATATCCTGGATCTGCCTTGAGTTGTCTAGTGGCAACAAGGAGTAGTTGAGATACAAATTGAAGAATATAGTCATCTCATTAAAAGGCAAGCTTATTTGGACGAGCAATTGACGTAATGGCTATGTCGCTGGACTCCCATGTAGTCAACCACGGTTCGAGTCCTGGACCTGGTGGCTTAAACTCATGCCAGGCACGTGTGCTTGCGTGCCCAAGATCCTGAGAGGAGAATGGAGGAGAAGGGATTGTGACGTGGCCATCCCCCCTTGGGGGTGATGGATGTCTTGCTTTCTGTCTCTCTGTCTCTCTCTCTTTCTGGCAAGTACAACTGCCCTAGAGCAAAAAATCTCTCCCCCCCCCAAAAAAAAAGGTAAGCTTATTAAAAGGCTCAAGCAAAGAAGACTAATCTGGGACATGGATGGTGAAGACAAGAAAGACTCAGTGATTTAGGTGCTAAGATTTTCAGCTTAATTGAAGTCCACACAACTGTTCTTATTTCAAGTGTCTGGGGACATTTTCCCAGTCCTCACCTTAACTTTTACAAGATGCAAGCTATGAATTCAACATACTTAATTCTGTGACCCTCACAATTAAATGTTGTGTCTGAGTTTCAGTAAGGTTACTCTTGCAGCTGCAGGGAATTTGACATTCTTTCAGAACTGCCATAGACTCTTTTGTTGTCTGACTGGGAGTTCAGCTGAAATTTTTCAGGACCTGTGTGTTATTTTCTTTCCATAAGGCCCCCAGTGCACTCAGAAGAAGGTATCCCACCTCACAGTCCTTACAGTCATCATGAGTCCAAGCAGCAACGTGAGCCCCTGTAACATGATAACCCCAAGTCTCCGACGGCTTGCACATAATGTTTACCTATTCCGAAGAAGTCGCTCAAAGGTCTATCAGGTAAAGATATTTTGTTCACTTACTTATGGGAGGCACTGATGGTGGCAGGTCGGTGAAGAGTATGCACTTGAGTATGGTACAGCAAGCATTCTTACAATAGTCAGATCAAAGCAAGTTTGGGTACAGGTAGACAGACACGTGGTATTCTCAGACCCTTACCGAGTTTTACGACTATATTGGTTTCTTAAAATTAATTAATTAATTTTAACTTGATCAGAGAGGGACAGAGCAGGGGCGGAGCAGGGAGTGAGAAAGCAAACTGCCAGGTCCAGGACTCGAATTGCTTTCAGCCATGTGGGGTCCAGCGTCATTAACCACTACACCTGCCTGCCCCCGGCTATATTGTTTTAAGAGAAACTCAGGACACCGAGTATCTATAGTACAGATCAGCTGATTTGTGTTTGTTTATTATGGCTGCCTGCATTCTGTAATTTATTACTGGGGCCATGACATCCTTCAGAGAAAAGCCCCTGCCAGAGGTCGCTCCCTGAGGGAGAGGGTAGAGGGAAGCCACACATGGGGGAAATAGGCTGTGACCAGATGATACACCCAAAGCCTCCAAGACACCCACTTCAGGAAATTCTGTATCACAGTGATCCAGAGCCACTCCAGCTATGGATTACCAGTATGCATCTCCACGACAAAGGGTCAACATTCCATTCAAGTCTGAAGACAAACCCAAACACCTTAAAAGTCCCAGCCTTCGGGGTCTGTTTTCTGGGGCTCCTGTTACCATTTTCTGTATTAGGGCTCAGACAGGAGACTATACTACACCAGTTATTCTGACAGAGAGAATTTACTATAAAGAGTGTTAACCAGGTATTGGAGAACTGGAAAGACAAAAGGAATACTGGTTATGTCTGAAGAAGCATAATGAGGCTGGTACTGGGACTGTGGGAAAAGTATAAACTTGAACCAGCTGCTCCTACAGGAAAGAACTCTGTCATTACCAGGGTGAGGACTTGTTGCCTGGTGACACCAACAGTAACATGAGCAAAACAGAAAGGACCAAGTTCCTTGATACTCTTCTAGTCTTCTAGTCTCCTCGTGCCCCGCTATTTACAGACTATCATAAGGCCAGCTGCCATAAGAGCAATGTGATTTTCTAAGTCCCAGCCCTGGCATCACATAACTGAGTTTGAAGTTGAGAGACTATAGCTTAAGAATCAACAGTATGTGTGCATATATACATGCGTGTGTCTATGCGCATTTTTGAGCCATTTTAAAGTGAGTTCCCAAGATCTTGTCTTTAGTCTTTACCTCTGCATTCTTGAGCATGCATCTCCTAAAAATGGGGACATTATCTTCTATAACCACAAAACCATTATTCACATCTAAACAATAATTCCTTACATTGCCTAATTCTCAGACCAGACCATATTCAAAGTACTGCCAATTCCTTCAAAATATATTTCACTTCTGATTTTTTTAATCATCTTTGCATTTTTTTTGGGGGGGGGTAGAGGTTTTTGCTATAGGGCGCGTGCGCTCGCCAGACAGACAGAGACATAGAGACAGAGAGCGAGAAATCACCCCCCAGGGGGGATGGTCACGCCGCAATCCCTTCTCCTCCATTCTCCTCTCGGGATCTTGGGCACGCACGCACACGCGCCCGGCGTGAGTTTTAAGCCACCGGGTCCGGGACACGAACCGCGGTCGACTACGTGGGAGTCCAGCGAAATAGCCTTTACGCTAACTGCTGGTTCCCTCACCTTTGCATTTTTTGATGACAAAAACATTTTGACCAGCCAGCCAGTGGTGTGGTGGTTAAAGCAGCTGGGTCCCACGTCGCTGAGCACGCGATTGAAGACCCAGACCTGGCAGTTTGAGAAACTTACTGAGTGCATGTGCATGTGTTCCCAAAAGTTCTGAAAGGAGGGAAAAAAGGAGAAGGGAATATGGTGTGGTCATGCCCCATTGACGGTGCTTTCTCACTTTCTGTCTCTTTCCAGTAAGCACATACACTCGCTGGCAATTTTTTTAAAAATGACTTCTTGCATCTTGGTAATTGGTATATATATATAAATTAATATATATATTAATTTAACTTTATTTCTTTATTTATTGGTTTTTAAATTTGACCAGAGAGGGACAGAGTGAGAGAGAGAGAGAGAGAAAGTAAGAAAACAAGCTGCCAGGTCAGGGACTTGAACTGCAATTGGCCATGTGGGAGTCCAGCATTCCCAGCCACCACACCACCTGGTGGCCCCTCTCTGGCAAAATTTTTAACAAAGTATTTTTTTAAGAAAGTCCCACTTGGAGTTTGTTTTCTTACGTGCATTTAACTAGTTGCTCTATTCTGTGTTTTCTGCTAATCAGAGGTTTGGTCTGAAGGCTTGACAAGGTTCAGATTAGTATCATATTAGTGATACTAATCACTAATCAGGTCATTACACCCTTGGTAATGTTAAATTTGATTACTTAGTAAAAAGAATGGCCACCACATCTCCCCATTATAAAGGTATGTTTTTCCTTTTATCTTTTTTAGGATGTGTTTACTTTTTTAATATTTAAATTTAACTTTATTTATTTACTTACTTATTTTAATTTGACCAGAGAGGGACAGAGCAAAAGAGAGAAAGAGAAAGATGGAAAGTGAGAAACCAAATTGCCCAGTTCCGGGACTGGAAATGCAGTCAGCCATGTGGGAGTCCAGTGCCCTTAACTACCATGCCACCTGCCAGCCCCAGGATGTGTTTATTTTTAATATGTTATACATATACATAGTAAATTATTAATACAACAGTACATTGAATGCTGTGACTCCCATCCCATCTCCCAGCTCCACAGTTCTCTTCCTTAGAGGTAGATGCTGCATTATATACCAGTTTATGTAGCTTGAAAAAAAATGGTTATGCATAAATATGTTTGCATGTATAATTTGTTTTCTTCACAAGTGGTGGCACACTAGACACATTCATGTATGCTTTAAGGCTTTTAATTTATTGCAGGTGAAATAAATGTACTAGATATAGCTTAAGCAGATTAGCTATTAGATCTGTGTCTTCTTAAAAGACACAGATTAAAGTATTACTTAAAAGAAATATGAAGTATTTTAGAATCAAAAAATTTAGAAAAATAAGTTTCCTTGTGTTGGGTTGTCTGAAAAGTCATGAAGTACTTTATGTTTTTCTATGCAAAAATGTGAATGACTTTTTTGACAACCCAATACTTCACAACAGCTGACAAATAAAGTAGCTCTTCCTAGCTACTAACTAAACTTCTTCATGCAGTTTAATTATATTTTATCTGTGGTTTCTATTTTTCTTCCCAGGCAAAAGGCAGAGATGAACCCTTTATTTCTCATTTTTTCTCTCCAAATTATACTAGCAAAATTTGATAAAGTCTGTTTCTAGACTCATTCATACTTTTCAACACCCAGTTTTACAAAGCAGGAGCCTTGAACCTTAGCAGGGCGTTTCCTTAAGTTAAAGGTCTGTTCATTTCTGATCCACACACTGAGTCAAGGGACTTCATCATAGCTTCTTGCATCAGATTCTAAAATGAAGCCTCTCCAGGCAAGACCTTTCCAGTTACATCTGGAAACTGACTGGAACTTTCCTGGCTTATTTCCTGTTGAATCTAAGTGGTATGTCAATTTTGGCCTGATTTAATTTGCCCTACGACTCTAGCTGTCTCAGAGCTTTTAACTTTCTTGAATCCTTAGGCCAGAAGAGCCTCTCAGAACTCTCTGGTTCATTCTTTCCTTCCCATGAAAACCACTCTGCTTGCAGAAGCTCTCTGCCCAGCTAAAGATGGACTAGCAGAAGGAACTCACCACTGGGTGCTACAATTTGACTTATCCCAGTTAACCCCTCATTCCATGTGTAACCTCCGCAACCTGGCCTTCTGCTGTGCCTCCCTTCCTTTGACTGCATAATGGGGGAAATACTCATCCTAAATTTTGCACATGAAACAAACTGTTGTTAGAAATATGTTGTAAAGGGAACCAGCAGTTAGCGTAATGGCTATGTTGCTGGACTCCCACGTAGTCGACCGTGGTTCACATCCCGGACCCGGTTGCTTAAAACTCACGCCGGGCGCGTGTGCGTACGTGCCCAAGATCCCAAGAGGAGAATGGAGAAGGAATTGTGGCATGACCATCCCCCCTGGGGGTGATTTTTCGCTTTCTGTGTCTATGTCTCTCTCTGTCTGGCGAGCGCACGCGCCCTATAGCGAAAACCTCTCCAAAAAAAAAGAAAGAAATATGTTGTAAAGAAAGCATATGATTATAGAGGATTTGCTATTATTAACTCTAAACTCTGCCATATCCCCAGGTCCAGCCCATCCACAAGAGCAAAAGAATTCCCAATAACTGCACCAAAGCATACACTATATATTTTTTTTATTTTCTTAAAGGAGGGGTGTTGAATAAGTAACACTTTCCATGCTGTGAAAAAAATCAAATAGTTACAAAGGACATACGGTGAAAAATACATCTTTTTATTACCATTTTCCAGTTCCCCTCTCTGAAACAACTTTGTGTCACAATTTCTCACATATCCTAGAGAGTGATTATACTTTATACTCATGTGTGTTTGTGTGTGCTTTCCTCACCTTTTTTTTTTTTTTTTTGGAGGGTTTTTTGCTGTAGGCCCTTCTCCTCCATTCTCTCAGGATCTTGGTCACACACACACATGCCCAGTGTAAGTTTAAGCCACCAGATCCAGGACTCGAACCATGGTTGACTACATGGGAGTCTAGCGACAGTCATTATGCCATCTGCTAGTTTCCCTCACCTGTTCTTTTTTGAACTTCACTTGATCTTAGTCAAAAAGCTGGGAGGAATTTTTTCTGAATTTGAATAGTAACAAATTGTTAGAATATGTACTGCTCTGCTCCTTATTTTTCTCTAAACAATATGTGTTAGAGATAATTTTACATAATACATAGAGTTCCACATTATTTATATACATATGTGATATATATATATGGGCTTATTTAATCATATCCCTATTACTAAGCATTTTATCTTAAACACAGTTTTCATTTGTTTTATTGCCAGAAGGTGTATATGTAGGGGTGTGATAGGCCACACCCCAGTGGGGTGTAGTCATGCTGCAATTCTTTCTCCTCCATTTCTCCATCCTGTCAGGATTTGGGATATACATGTACATGTGCCTGGACTGTTTTTCATCAGGGCAGAGATTTGAACTGTGGTTAGCCATGTGAGATCTGGCTCCCAAAGCATGGCATGGAACCACTGTGCAGTAGAGCTGGACTTGTGCTAGGCATTTAGATGGTTTCCAGTCTTATTAACTCAAACAATGGATATCCCAATGAATATCCATATGTACAGTTCTAGAATAAGTTCTTGGAAATAGAGCCGCTAGGTCAAAAACTAAATTATTTTTAATTTTGTTGACCTTTGAATTTTCCTTGGAGTTGAACTACCATGCTCTTTCAGAATTCTAAATGATGTAATATACACAACAACCAACATTTACTCCAACAAGGTGGTCTTTAAACCTGAGGCTATTTTGACCTTTTCCCTCAAGTGACATTACAACAATGTACAACTGTGAGTATTAGTATCATATTAGTGATACTAATCACTAATCAGGTCATTACACCCTTGGTAATGTTAAATTTGATTACTTAGTAAAAAGAATGGCCACCACATCTCCCCATTATAAAGGTATGTTTTTCCTTTTATCTTTTTTAGGATGTGTTTACTTTTTTAATATTTAAATTTAACTTTATTTATTTACTTACTTATTTTAATTTGACCAGAGAGGGACAGAGCAAAAGAGAGAAAGAGAAAGATGGAAAGTGAGAAACCAAATTGCCCAGTTCCGGGACTGGAAATGCAGTCAGCCATGTGGGAGTCCAGTGCCCTTAACTACCATGCCACCTGCCAGCCCCAGGATGTGTTTATTTTTAATATGTTATACATATACATAGTAAATTATTAATACAACAGTACATTGAATGCTGTGACTCCCATCCCATCTCCCAGCTCCACAGTTCTCTTCCTTAGAGGTAGATGCTGCATTATATACCAGTTTATGTAGCTTGAAAAAAAATGGTTATGCATAAATATGTGTGTGCATGTATAATTTGTTTTCTTCACAAGTGGTGGCACACTAGACACATTCATGTATGCTTTAAGGCTTTTAATTTATTGCAGGTGAAATAAATGTACTAGATATAGCTTAAGCAGATTAGCTATTAGATCTGTGTCTTCTTAAAAGACACAGATTAAAGTATTACTTAAAAGAAATATGAAGTATTTTAGAATAAAAAAATTTAGAAAAATAAGTTTCCTTGTGTTGGGTTGTCTGAAAAGTCATGAAGTACTTTATGTTTTTCTATGCAAAAATGTGAATGACTTTTTTGACAACCCAATACTTCACAACAGCTGACAAATAAAGTAGCTCTTCCTAGCTACTAACTAAACTTCTTCATGCAGTTTAATTATATTTTATCTGTGGTTTCTATTTTTCTTCCCAGGCAAAAGGCAGAGATGAACCCTTTATTTCTCATTTTTTCTCTCCAAATTATACTAGCAAAATTTGATAAAGTCTGTTTCTAGACTCATTCATACTTTTCAACACCCAGTTTTACAAAGCAGGAGCCTTGAACCTTAGCAGGGCGTTTCCTTAAGTTAAAGGTCTGTTCATTTCTGATCCACACACTGAGTCAAGGGACTTCATCATAGCTTCTTGCATCAGATTCTAAAATGAAGCCTCTCCAGGCAAGACCTTTCCAGTTACATCTGGAAACTGACTGGAACTTTCCTGGCTTATTTCCTGTTGAATCTAAGTGGTATGTCAATTTTGGCCTGATTTAATTTGCCCTACGACTCTAGCTGTCTCAGAGCTTTTAACTTTCTTGAATCCTTAGGCCAGAAGAGCCTCTCAGAACTCTCTGGTTCATTCTTTCCTTCCCATGAAAACCACTCTGCTTGCAGAAGCTCTCTGCCCAGCTAAAGATGGACTAGCAGAAGGAACTCACCACTGGGTGCTACAATTTGACTTATCCCAGTTAACCCCTCATTCCATGTGTAACCTCCGCAACCTGGCCTTCTGCTGTGCCTCCCTTCCTTTGACTGCATAATGGGGGAAATACTCATCCTAAATTTTGCACATGAAACAAACTGTTGTTAGAAATATGTTGTAAAGGGAACCAGCAGTTAGCGTAATGGCTATGTTGCTGGACTCCCACGTAGTCGACCGTGGTTCACATCCCGGACCCGGTTGCTTAAAACTCACGCCGGGCGCGTGTGCGTACGTGCCCAAGATCCCAAGAGGAGAATGGAGAAGGAATTGTGGCATGACCATCCCCCCTGGGGGTGATTTTTTGCTTTCTGTGTCTATGTCTCTCTCTGTCTGGCGAGCGCACGCGCCCTATAGCGAAAACCTCTCCAAAAAAAAAGAAAGAAATATGTTGTAAAGAAAGCATATGATTATAGAGGATTTGCTATTATTAACTCTAAACTCTGCCATATCCCCAGGTCCAGCCCATCCACAAGAGCAAAAGAATTCCCAATAACTGCACCAAAGCATACACTATATATTTTTTTTATTTTCTTAAAGGAGGGGTGTTGAATAAGTAACACTTTCCATGCTGTGAAAAAAATCAAATAGTTACAAAGGACATACGGTGAAAAATACATCTTTTTATTACCATTTTCCAGTTCCCCTCTCTGAAACAACTTTGTGTCACAATTTCTCACATATCCTAGAGAGTGATTATACTTTATACTCATGTGTGTTTGTGTGTGCTTTCCTCCCCTTTTTTTTTTTTTTGGAGGAGTTTTTGCTGTAGGGCATGTGCACTTGCCAAAGAGACAGAAAGTGAGAAATCACCCTCCAGGGTGGATGGCCACACCGCAATCCCTTCTCCTCCATTCTCTCAGGATCTTGGTCACACACACACATGCCCAGTGTAAGTTTAAGCCACCAGATCCAGGACTCGAACCATGGTTGACTACATGGGAGTCTAGCGACAGTCATTATGCCATCTGCTAGTTTCCCTCACCTGTTCTTTTTTGAACTTCACTTGATCTTAGTCAAAAAGCTGGGAGGAATTTTTTCTGAATTTGAATAGTAACAAATTGTTAGAATATGTACTGCTCTGCTCCTTATTTTTCTCTAAACAATATGTGTTAGAGATAATTTTACATAATACATAGAGTTCCACATTATTTATATACATATGTGATATATATATATGGGCTTATTTAATCATATCCCTATTACTAAGCATTTTATCTTAAACACAGTTTTCATTTGTTTTATTGCCAGAAGGTGTATATGTAGGGGTGTGATAGGCCACACCCCAGTGGGGTGTAGTCATGCTGCAATTCTTTCTCCTCCATTTCTCCATCCTGTCAGGATTTGGGATATACATGTACATGTGCCTGGACTGTTTTTCAAGTCATCAGGGCAGAGATTTGAACTGTGGTTAGCCATGTGAGATCTGGCTCCCAAAGCATGGTATTTAACCACTGTGCAGTAGAGCTGGACTTGTGCTAGGCATTTAGATGGTTTCCAGTCTTATTAACTCAAACAATGGATATCCCAATGAATATCCATATGTACAGTTCTAGAATAAGTTCTTGGAAATAGAGCCGCTAGGTCAAAAACTAAATTATTTTTAATTTTGTTGACCTTTGAATTTTCCTTGGAGTTGAACTACCATGCTCTTTCAGAATTCTAAATGATGTAATATACACAACAACCAACATTTACTCCAACAAGGTGGTCTTTAAACCTGAGGCTATTTTGACCTTTTCCCTCAAGTGACATTACAACAATGTACAACTGTGAGTACAGTTCTCCAGCATTGCTGGCTTAGAAGTCCCTGGAATGGCAGGAGGTCTTCTTGATGAACAGCCATCTTCCAATATTGCCACATAGTGACACCCCATCTGGAATGATCTCATTCTGGGAAACTTCAGAGTCCCAAAGTCCCTTGTTAAAAGTAAGCATCCAACACTGTGGGTCTTGGCTGGCCATCATCTATTTGGAATGATTCAACATTAATATTTAAATTCATTTGCACCAAAATTGGAGACATGAAAGGGTTGAAAACAGGCAAAGGGAACAGCTTACATTTAATTCATTTATTTTTTGCTAAAGGGTGCATGCTGGAGAGAGACAGAGAAAGAGAAAGTGAGAAAGTCAGCCCCAGAGAGGGTGACCATGCCACAATCCCTTCTCCTCCAGTTTCCTCTCAGGATTTTGGGCACACGTGCACATGCATTTGGCATGTTTTTCAAGCCACTGGGTCCAGGACTTGAACCACACAGTCAACCATGTGGGATCTAGCCACTTTAACCATCATACCACCTGACTGGCCCATGAGAGTCCTCATTTCTTGTGACATATTTTATCTTTCCTATGGCACTTCCCATATTTTGCCTCTTAGAGTAAGTTGTATCATCATTAAGAAGTTCACCTCCTTGTCCCCATACTCATAGTAGGTAACAAATGTTTGTAGACAGAATTAAAGACAGAAACAGGCTAGAGAGAAGAAGTTCTGAACCCCCATTCTAATTTGAGTCAGTTCCTGCAGTTCCTAGAACTGCCAATTATGAGTACTTTGGATGGCCTCCTACATGGAGCAATTAATCCCTGTAAGGACCCACAGGAAGTGCCCCTAAGGACTCTGGTAGGCTTCAGGAGACCTAGGTTCCAGGTATCCTATAAAAATTGGAAACACATCTGCCCCCATCACTCAGTCAGTAAACGTTCAAAGCTTCCCAGATGCCAACTATGGCACCATTGCCTTTCCTAGCCTTTCCATTAACCATTTCCTTGCCAACAAGAGCATATGCCAGTGATTTCAACCTCTGCCACAGTGGAGCTTCATAGGTAACACACAGAGATTCCTACTCTACACAGCAAGAGGGGCTTTTCTGAGTCCCTTGGATTCCAAATGGCCTCTGAAATTTCTAAGCTGTCTCCTCACCCTTTTTCCTGACACACCTGTGAACAGACAAGACACAAGGTTCTCAGAGAGGTGGTGGGTGGAGCTTTTCAGCCATCTGTATATCAACCCCTTTAACTCTATTTCACGTGACATCCTTCATTCACATTTAAAGTTCACAACTCCACATCATTTTCCCCAGCCTTCCTTGACCATCCAATGTTATACCCAATGGTTTCCTCTTCTGTAGCACTCATGCCACTTGTAACTACTTGTGTCATCTCCACTAGACTTTTAAGTTCCATGAGGGTGGCCTCTAATCCTTTCTAGTTTCCCTCTGTATCTCCAGCACTTGGCTCAGAGACTGACACATAATAGATGCTTATTAAATATTTTTTGAATTAGTATTGATCCCACTAACTTTCATCCTCAAAAATATTTATACAGTATTATTAATAATGATATGCATCATTTGATGGCTTATCAAATCTTTATTGGGTGAGTGTCTTAACTTTGGGGGAAAAGACAGTATAGGTAATCTAATTATTATTCTCCCTACTTTTCAGAAAATGAAACACCATTTATCAGGTTTACCGACTTGTCTAACGCAGTGAAACCATCATTAGAATTTGAATGCAAACCCACAGGAAGATTCTGGCTGCAAACCTTGTGTCACATACCAGCTGTTAACCAGATGCTTTGGCAGCTGAGTGAAATACTGGTAGCTGGTGGAAGAGAGCCGTGGAAGGACAGTAAGACAGGCTTCAGATGTTTGTTCTCTCCTCATGTCTGCTTGCTGCCTAAAGAGGGTCACTTGGCTCTCCTGGGTCCTGAGACCCTCTAATAGGGCATACGTCTCTCAGTAACTTGAGGCTGGGCCAGACAGAGAGTGAGGCCAGAGAAGCCTCAGCTTCTAGGGAAGAGAGAGATGAGCGCTGGAACACAGGGCACCTGTCCACGCTATTGTGTGTGCACACTCACATCCAGACAAAATCCACAACACACACATAGCAACACACAGGGAACACACCACAGCACACTTAACAGGTGCCATACAGACATGCACATACACACTGACACATTTATGAACACTCATACACACATTTAAACATGGACCCAACACACAGATATCAAATACACACTATAAGTACATCCAGCAACTGGAGTGCAGTTCAGTCACATGGCAAGCTGCCATCCTGGATACTTACATGCATATGTGCATAACCAGACCCTGATGCATGTTTGGACACATGCACTTACTGACACGCATGCAACTAAACACCTATGTATAATTTATAATCACTATCAAGTGCAAGCACGGACAATACACAAGGAAATGCGCTGTTAGAAGCGGTCGTCCACAGCACTCAGCTCCAACTCCACAGTAAGATAATGCACATCTGTGTGGAAACACGGATGTCTCTGCAGACTCGTGCACATGTACACACACCCTTGCAAAAGCACGAGTAAACCACTTTAATGCACGAAATACACTGACAAGTGCTACACACATCGAGATGTATTGACACAACCAAGATGTTGCCAGCTCTGGAAATTTTTTCCAAACGGATGCGAACGAGAGCCCTGCGCCCAGGGGCAGCCCACGTGACCGGGAGGAAGGCGCTCCCGCCCATGACGGGATGGGAAAACTATGCCTGGGGCCCGCGCCGGGCCGGCAGCTGCCGCCGCGGGAGGCGGGGACGCCGAGCACGGCCCAGAGCTTCCACACTTCGGACGCCCCCAGACGTGGCAGCGAGGGTGAGTATGTAGCACCACGCGGGCCGGGGCGCTAAGTGCGGGCAGACGCGCGGAGTCGGGAAGAAAAAGCGGCGCCGGGGTACCAAGGGATGTGAAAGGGGCGGGTACTGCGCGCGCCCCCTCAGGCGGGCGGGGAAGCCCTGGGTACCCGCTCTCGACCTCTGCCTTAGGAATTGTAGCATGAATGAACATTTCTGGAGTGCCTACTGTGTGCCAGACTCCGTGCTGGGGTTTATCTGTTAAGGTAGTGATCGCTCTGCCATTTACTGAGCACCCCCCTCTGCCAGCCCTTTCCTTGTGCGCTTTCGTTTTCATGGCAACAGGTTATGCCCATCTACCAAAGAAACCGTCCTCAGAGGCATTAATGACTCGCTCAGGTTGCACTGCTAGTAACTGACAGTAACGCACTTGAATCCTGGAAAGTGCGAGTCCAATACCTGAGCTCACAATCACAGCTAACATTTCCTGAACGCATGATCTCGTTTACTCTTCGTAAAAGTTCTTTAAAGAAGGGCGTTATACAGATGAGCGGAATGAACTCAAAAGGTAATAGATCTCGGCAGAGATTTGCTCCAGATTCTCCTTAACTGCCCTCACTCTCCCCCCTCCGCAAACTGCTTGTCCGCAAGCCTAGCCCTGATTAATTTGCTAGTTCTCCATCCCCACTGCCACTGCAATTCTCTCTCAGCCGAACTACTGCCACGTCCTCTAGGGGCTGCAGCCTGGGTCTCTCCCAACACCACTGGTCCTTTGCACCCCTCACTGTGATCCTCCTTTGCTCTTTGACCACAAAACTAGCCAGCTTGGTAACAAGCCTTCATGGGTCCCTTCCTTAGAATGACCATCTCCCCAGAGACCTGCTTCTTCCACCCTGAACCAGCAGCAGTAGCTAAGTCAACCCACGCTGATACTCAGCATCTTTACAGATCTATCTTCCCTTCCAGCAGGTGGCGATGTGGGTAAGGCACTGGATCCCATATGGCTGAATATAGTTCCAGTCTGGGACCCAGCAGCTTAAAAAACACCTCGGGATGTGTGTGTGTGTGTGTGTGTGTGCCCCAAATCTGAGTAGAGAAGGGAGGATAAGGGATTGTCATCCCCCTAGGAAGTGATTTCTCACTTTTCCTCTCTCTTGTCTTTCTCCAGCAAGTGCCCTTGCCTCATGACAGAAATCTAAAAAATTAAAAATTAGGGAACCAGCAGTTAGCGTAATGGCTATGTCGCTGGACTCCCACGTAGTCGACTGCGGTTCGTGTCCCGGACCTGGTGGCTTAAAACTCACGCCGGGCGCGTGTGCGTGCGTGCCCAAGATCCTGAGAGGAGAATGGAGGAGAAGGGATTGCGGCGTGACCATCCCCCCTGGGGGGTGATTTCTCGCTTTCTGTCTCTCTGTCTCTCTCTGTCTGTCTGGCGAGCGCACGCGCCCTATACCAAAAAAAAAAAAAAAAAAATTAAAAATTAAAAAAACCCGCATTTCTGCCCTCTCATCTCCACCATTCTCCTCCGATTTATTCTATTATCAGGTAATTAAATTCGTTACTCCTGCTTTCAACTACCACCTCCTCAGAACCTTTGTGCTTCTTGGAACATTGCTGCTACCCTTCATTCTGCCACCACAGGGTCATTTCTTCCCAAGTGGCTGACTCCTTCCCATCTTTTAGCAGGGATACTGCACTTAGCTGTCTTCATATCCTAATCCTTAGGGCTGTCTCTTGTTTGAAATATTATAAAAGAAACAACATTCATAGCAGAGCAGTTTGAAAGGTGAAAAGTAAAAAGTAAAAGCCTACATACCCTCTTCCCAATGTCAAGAGGTAACTAAGATTTTGTGTGCCTTCTAAATTTCCCACAGATATTTGTCTGATCTTTTTTAAAATAATTATTTTATTGAACTTTATTTATTTATTTATTTATTTATTTATTTTAATTTGACCAGAGAGGAACAGAGTGAGAGTTAGATAGAGAAAAAGTGAGAAGGTAAGCCTCTAAGTCCAGGTCTTGAACCATGGTCGGCCATGTGGGAGTCCAGCACCCTTAACCACCACACCACCTGCTGGCCCCTGTCTGATAATTTTTTTTTTAACTCAAAAAAAGTCATACTTTACATTCTATGCTGCCTTTTTCCCCCCACTTAACAGAGCATGTATCTTGGCCATATTTACATATCTGCATATACAGACCTAATTTGTTCTAATAATGGTGCATGAGTGGATGTATTACACTTTTTCTTACAAATCTGGGGGCAACTTTGAAGCTAAACTGTCTCCATCAAATATTTAGCAAGTTCCCTGAGAAGTCTCTTCTTTCTTTACAAATCTCCCTATGGTTTCCTGTCTCACTACTCCTCTGACCTTGACCTTGCTGATTGGATGTTCTTTCTCACAGTCTCAAACTCAGAAGCTTCCTACAAGTAAATGTTAGCCATAGGTAACAGAGTTCTTCTCCACACACACAGATTCTCCCACTTCTTCCTCCAGGTCAAAGGCCTGCCAATCTTACTTTGTCTCCATGAGATGAACTCCCGCAGAAATCAGATTTCTTTTTTTTTTTTTTTTGGTCCCTCTCCCCTGCTCACACCCCGAACTCCCTCTCCTTCCCCTGGACCGTGCAGCCGGCGAGAGCCAGAAATCAGATTTCTGTTCATTAAGTTATGTTATAGGTTACCTTTGAAACGAATTCTATGCCAAGGATTTTCTGAAGCAAATAATCCTCCCCGGGAATATATGACACATATACATGCATACATATATCACTGCCCTTTTAGTGATTCCCCTGTTAGCTAGCAGAGGACCCATGGGAAAGAGACATGATCTCTGGCCTCTGAGTCAGCAGGCCTAGATGCCATGCCAGCTTTACCCTGGGAAAAATGGTTTTCCATTTTCCTGAACTGTTTTCTCTTCTACCAATTGAAGGAGGTGGTATTAGCCTCTTAGAACTGTGGGGATAATTAAAGGAAATATGAACATCAAAACTTTGAAATAAAGGGTAGAGTGGTGGCACAGTGGTAAAATATGATGCTTTGCGAGGTGGACCCACCTGGGAAGGCCCCAGTTTTGCATCTAGAGACCTCCCTGAGTGTACCAGGCATGTGTATGCTCATGATCACAGGCTGGCTGAGGCTGGGTGTGGATCATGGCATCAGGAGTGCTGTCTCTCCATCTGTCTGTCTGTCTGTCTGTCTGTCTCTACCCCCTAAACTTTAAATAAAATAAAGCTTTGGAATAAGAACATACAACATACACATAGAATCATTGTTCTTTTCCTCTAGATCAGAGATTGCAAACTCAGATGCCGATAAGGGCTGTACATGATATATGGGAATGGGGTGCATGACATTGTGGGCATGGTGAAGACTATGGACCAAGATGTAGGCCCTGTATCTTAGGCAGCTTTGGGCCACAGTAACAGAACACCACAGACTGCAGGACTGAAACAGACATCTATTTTTTACAGTTCTGGAGGCTGGAAGTCCATGATCAGGTATTAGTAAGCTTGGTTTCTTCTGAGGCCTCTCTCTTTGGCTCGCAGTAGTATCTTCTCATTGCTATGTCCTCACATGGTTGACTCTGTCTACCTCCTAATCTCTTCTTATAAGGATATAAGTCATACTGATTAGGGTCCACCCATCCAACTCATTTTATCTTAATTACCTTTTTATAGGTTCTATCTCCAAATACAGTTCCGTTCTGCTCAGCATTGCTGAAATCCTCTAAGTTCTCAAGAAAAGCTAAAATTTTTATTTGAACATAAAATCTCCCAAGTTTTTTTTAAAAGAGTTATTTTATTTAACTTTATTTATTTATTAATTTCAATTTGACCAGAGAGGATAAAGAGAGAGAGAGAGAGTGAGGAATCAAGCCACCAAGTCCAGGACTCAAACCGTGGTCAGCAGTGTGGGAGTCCCGCATCCTTAACCACCACGCCACCTTCCCTCCCCCCAAACTCCCAAGTTTTACATTGGCAGCAATTTAAATTAAAATAGAAACGGAAAGCACAGTGGCAATCTGTGGTCTGCGTAAGTCCATTGATAAGCTTATCTAAGTGGTAATTTCCTCAGTGTCAGGACCCTGGTCTATAGTTTTTAAATTCCTCTGAGCCAGTCCTTGCACAGTGAAGTTTTAACAATCAGTTAACCATTGAATGACTATATTTGCATTTTACAGCTTTGTTTAAAGTAGCCACAGCCACAGAAACCTTGCACCTTTGCATGCACTAGGTGCTATAAAATAACATTGGCTGTTACAACTGCATTCATGCCACTTATGCTCACAACTGTTCAACTCCTCAGTCTCACGTTATCCCCATTTTACAGATGGTAAGTAGCAGAGCCAGGTCTCAGTTATGTGTTGCAACCTTCTCCTGTTACATCATCTCCTTCTTCACACTCACACATGGACATTATATCAGAGTTACACTAATATTTCTGAGTGTTTACTACGGCTGGGTACCACATTATCTCATTTAATCTTCATGATTACTCTATCAGGGAGATGTGAGCAATCAGATTAATCAAAAGGGACATTCCTGAAGATTGCAAATAATTCACAACTCACTGCTAAATAATAGCAGATATTTCTGTTTACCTGTTAGAATAATGCTATTGCATGGCTATGACATAAACACTGTTTATATTCACAATTCACACTACTTTACAAGTTTACAAGTTTTTTTATTTTTATTAGAGGTCACATGTGCACACCAGAGACAGGGGAAGAAAACACCTCTCCCCCAGTGGGGCATGGTCATGCTGCAATCCCTTCTCTTCCATTTCTCCATCTTGGTAGGATTTAGGTCACACATGCATATGTGCCTGGCATGTTCCTTAAGCCGTCTGCTGGGATTCAGACCATAGTTGTCTGTATGGGATCCAGCTGCCTTAACACAGACAACAGGGCCAGCCCATAAGGTTACTGACAAACTTTTAATTTGGGAATTTTGGGTTATTTCAGACTTGATACATAAAGGGAAATATTCAAATATTTTATATCATGCCATTTTGAATTCAAATAATTCAAAAAAGACCATACACTATTATTTTTTCTCATCTTGTAGGCAAAGAAACTGATAGAAAGGTTAAATAACTTGCCTAAGGTCAAATACCTAGAAAATGACTTAACATCTCTTAACTGCCACACCAGCCTTGTGCTTCTCTAAGGCCAAACATAATCTTTAGGGTTACACTTAATGTCCATTCGGGTCTGACCAGAGGTGACTATATGGAAACCAGTGGGCCTGCCCAAAGAACTCAAGGAACATTTAGCCTTTTCCTTCCAGCCCTTCAAAATTCAGAATTTGTTGCTCTCTCTCAGTTGCTGGATCTTCAAGTGTAGTCCCTTCTGTACCATTCTGAGGTATCAACTGTACCCCCAGGTTTTTTCCCCAGCCACCTGCCTGGTCCTGGGTGCTCTTTGAGGAGCCCATTACAAAGAAAAGGGAGGACTGAGGCTTGTTTTTACTCTTGGTCAGGCCTAGGTGTGCCAGTCTGGACCTTTGGTGTAACCAGTTAGTTATAGTGTAGTGTGCTCAGGTAGTTATGGGGCTCAGAGTGTGCCCTATGGAGCAGTGACCACATCTTTTCACCTCCAGATCCTCCAGTTTGACTTCAAAGGCAATGATAATAAGAGACAACATTTACTGGGCATCCAGGTACCAAGCCATGCTACCTACTTCATATACACATCATGTCTTATTTGGTCTCCTGTTGCTTGATGAGATAAGCAGTGTCCCATTGGTTCACTTTCTGTGTCTTAGTGAGCATGAACATACAAGATGTCAGGGCCAGAGGTGGTATGGTGGTTAAGGGCACTGGACTCCCACTTGGCCAACCACGATTCGTGTCCCAGACCTGGTGGCTTCCTTTCTCATTTTCCCTTTCCCTCTCTCTCTCTCGTTCTGTCCCTCTCTAGTCAAATTAAAATAAATAAAGTTAAATAAAATTATTCTTGGGGAAAAAAAGAACGTACAAGGTGTCATGGAGGCACAGGGCTGAGGTAACACCCTGATCGTTCCCTCAGGATAGAAACAGTGTAGAAGCAAAGGTTAAGCCTCCCTAGGACTTGCTTTTAGTAGCAACTAACAGAAACACAACTCAAATGAAAGCAAAAATGAAAATTTATTAGAAGATACAGATGTCTATCTAAAATGCCACAGGATTCATGGTGAGAGGTTAGAGCTTAGTTCAACTGCATTTGGTGTCAATTACAAATTTTTTTTTGAGAGGTTTTCTCTATAGGGTGTGTGTGCTCGCCAGACAGACAGAGAGAGACATAGAGACAGAAAGCGAAAAATCACCCCCCGGGGGGGTGGTCACGCCACAATCCCATCTCCTCCATTCTCCTCTCGGGATCTTGGGCACGCACGCACACGCGCCCGGCGTGAGTTTTAAGCCACCGGGTCCGGGACGCAAACCACAGTCAACTATGTGGGAGTCCAGCGACATAGCCATTATGCTAACTGCTGGTTCCCTCAATTACAACTTTAAACAAGGCCTGGGCCAGCCAGTGGCATGGTGGTTAAGGCAGCTGGATTCCACATGGCCAACTGTATGGTATGAGTCCTGAATCAGGAGGCTTGAAAGCATGCTGGATGCATGTGTGTGCATGTCCAAGTCCTGAGAGGAGAATGGAGAAGGGATTGTGGTGTGACTATCCCCCTGGGGGGTGCTTTCTCACTTTCTCTCTTTCTCCCCCCACCCCCTCCAGGGAATGTACCTGCCCTCTAGGAAATTACAAAAGGAAAAGAAGGCCTGAACTTTTTAACCATGTTTTACTTTCAACATCCAATATCTTGTTTTGTTTTCATAAGGGAAAGAAAGAACAACAGCTATACCCCTTACTGGGCCAGGCCTTATTCTAGGACCACTGAATCTTCTTAACAACCTTTTTTTTTTCTTTTGAAGCAGTTCTTTGCTATAGGGCACATGCAATCACCAGACAGACAGGGAGAGACATAGAGACAGAAAGCGAGAAATCACCCCCCATGGGGGATGGCCACACCACAATCTCCTCCTCCATTCTCCTCTCGGGATCTTGGGCACGCACACACATGAGCCTGGCGTGAGTTTAAGCCACCGGGTCCAGGACTTGAGCCCAGGTCAGCTACATGAGTGTCCAGCAACATAGCCATTAGACCAACTGCTGGTCTCATAACAACCTTCTAAAGCAGGTACTATTATTACCGACCCCATGTGGGAGGCAGGAGGCTAAGGGAGAGAGGTTAAGTGCTTTGTGAAAGGTTCTACAGCTAGTTTGTGGGGTTTGAATTTAAGCAGCTCTGCTAGACCTGATCCAGGTGCCACAATTATAAGCGTGTAGCTATTTAGCACTTGAAATTTGGCCAGTCTGAGCTGAGATGAGCTACAAGTCTGACATACATCCCTGGATTTGGAAGACTTAAATAACATAGTGTCACAATAATTTTTACATTGATTACCTATTGAAATGATAATGTTTGGTATATATTGGGAGAAATAATAAATTAAAATTAATTATACCTGCTTCTTTTTACCTTTCTAATGTAACCACGAGCCCATTTTAAATGACACACATGGCTCACATCACTTTCCTATCGAACAGCGCTGTTTAAACACACACCACCCCCCCTCCTGCCTACACCCCCGAGTCTACCACGTGGAGACTGGCCTTTGCAGAGGCTGGCTACAGGGATCTGAACATGCGAGCCTCCCCTCCCCCTCCCGTCTCACAAGCAGCTGCATTCCTCTCTCACTGCAGTCCTTGGTCTCCACGTGGTAGAAAATAGCTGTAGGCAGGTCCAAAGCTCGTTCTCCTCCTCTGTCTCTCTTTTTGGCGTCAGCCACCCTAGAGCCTGCCCTCATTGTCGGGAGGGAGGCAGCTGAGGCTCAGACATAAACCATCCCAGGGCCCAGAGGGCCTGCCTCCACTGCCCACCACCTTCTCTGGTACATCATGTTTGTTGGTTTGTAAGGACCTAGGGTATATATAGCAATAGATAACTAATCTTTAGCTTAGATACCCAGGCTGGCCCCCTGTGTGGTTTCAGGAATACTTGCTGACAATCCCCATGATATCCTCACTCCTGAGACCTTGTTAGGATGTGGTTCGTCCTTGGACCTCTTTTTCTTGGCCCAGCCAGAAATGATGGAAAAGAAAGAAACAGCAGATAACATATTTTCTGGGCCCTCCTGGAAAATGGTCCCCATGACTTTTAATCCTCCGTATTTAGACTCTGGATGCTAGAAAGTTTCCAAATGGGTGTTGACCTTGAGATCCCAGGAAAGGGGACATTTCTTGAGGACTGTGTTAGAAACAGCTGCCCCTCTCTCTTCCAGTTGATCTCTCTAGCTTTTCAGAGAAGCTGGAAAAGACTGTTTCCAATTTGCTTCTTGGAATTCAGGAAGGGTGTGGGGTGTTTTTCATTATAGAATTCTCACTCTCATCAAAGCAGATTTTCAGTGATCCTTCAGCAAGCAGCTTTGTCCCATTTCAACCACCAACCTGGTCCCTTTGAACTCCAAAGACAGAATTACCCTGCCGGGTCAGCTTCAGGTGTTCTCCTCTGCCCAGTATTAGGCCTCCATGTGAAACACTCCAGGGGCTCACGGGAGGTCAGGACTGCTATTGCTTAGTTCAGCTGCAGTTGCTGGCAATTACATTTGTTTAAAAATTTGCTAGAGGGCATGTGCGCTCTCTGGAGAGAGACAGGTGGGGTGGAAGGAAAGAGAAAAGGCACCCCCTAGAGGGCATGATCACCTGCAATCCCTTCTCTTTCATCTCTTCCTTACTTCAGGAGTTTGGGCACACACACACACACACATGTGTCCAGAATGTTTTTCAAGTCATCAGGTCTGGGACTCAAACTATGCAGTTAGCCATATGGGAACCAGCTCATAGAACCACCAGGCCATGGGTGGGCCGGCATTTATCATTTTAAACAAGGCTTTTTTGGCCCTGGGGCACATGTGCTGTGGGAGAGAGACAGTGAAGAGGGGAAGTGAGAAATCACCCCCCATGGGGAAATGGCCACACTGCAATTCCCTCTCCTCCATTCTTCTCCTGGGATTTTAGGCATGCACGCACATCTACCTGGCGTGATTCTCAAGCTGCCAGGACTCGAACTATGGTCGACCATATGGGAGTCCAGCACCTTGACAACTATGCTGCTTGCTGGCCCCACTTTTATATCACATTTTGCTTTCATGTATACTATCTTGTTTTGTACTCAAGAACAACCCTGTAAGGAAGACTGGGCAAGTGTTATTATCTATGTTTTATAAGTGAGGAATGGAAGCCCAGGTTAAATTACTTTTCCATAGTCACATATCCAGAAAGTTACAAAACTAGGATTGAGACCCAAGTCTTCCAAATCCAAGACCAGTCTCCCAAACTGAGACCAGTGCTTTCAGTGGGTTTTCCTCAGCAGCCAAATATGGCTTTGTTATCCCCTTGTTTATTGAAATCCTTGTGCTCTTGTGGGTACTTTATTAATTATAAGCATGATCATTTCATTCTGGCCTAACAGTTATGTGAGGAATGCTTCTGTACACAGCACTATGCTAGGCCGTGGGGGCATGATGAGGAGCAGCAGGTAGCACCTGCCCTTTCCTGGACGTCCTTTCCAGGGGAAGAGCCAGACAAAAATCAAGAAATATACAAATAGGGAACAGCAGGTGGCGTGGTGTTTAAGGCACTGAACAGGGCTGACTGCAGCTTCAATCCTGAACCCAGTGGCTTGAAACTCACACATAGTGCGTGTATGTGTAGACCCAAAATCCTAAGAAGAGAATGGAGGAAAAGGGATTGCAACATGGCCATCCCCCCAGGAGGTGATTTCTCACTTTCTGTCTTTTTGTCTCTCTCTGTCTCTCTGGCGAGTGCACATGCCCTATAGCAAAAATCTCTAAAAAAAAAGTAAAGAAAGAAAGAAAATACATAAGCATAAATTGGAGCCAGCAGGTGGCATGGTGGTTGAGGCTCTGGAATTCAACATGGCTGACTGTGGTCCAAGTCCCGGACCTGGCAGCTTGCTTTCTCATTTTCCCTTTCTTTCTTTCTCTTTCTTACTCTTTGTCTCTCTCTGATCAAATTTTAAAATAATAATAATAATAAGTAAATAAACAATTCTTTTTTAAAAACTACAAATTGGAGCATAACCACAAAATGGTGATTTTTAAAATTATTATTTTTTTTTTATTTATTTTTTTGGAGAGGTTTTTTGCTATAGGACGCGTGTGCTCGCCAGACAGACAGAGAGAGACAGAGAGACAGAAAGCGAGAAATCACCCCCCAGGGGGGATGGTCACGCCACAATCCCTTCTCCTCCATTCTCCTCTCAGGATCTTGGGCACGTACGCACACGCGCCCGGCGTGAGTTTTAAGCCACCAGGTCTGGGACTCAAACCACGGTCCAGCGACATAGCCAATACGCTAACTGCTGGTTAGCGTAGGAGTCCAGCGACATAGCCATTACGCTAACTGCTGGTTCCCAATTATTTTTTATTTTTAATTGACCCACAGTAATTGCACATATCTTTATGGTACAGTGTGCTTTTCAGTACATGAATACAATGTGATTAATGATCAAATTAGTATATACATCATCTCAAATATTTACCATTACTTTGTGTTGGGGACATTCAAAATCATTTTAGCTATTTTGAAATACACATTAAAAAATACTTAGACTTTTTCATTTTACCTAACTATAATTTAGTCCAAGGGCTTTTTCTTTTTTTTTTTTTAATTGCCAGATTGTGTGTGTACATGCCAGAGACAGACAGAGTGCGGGGGGATGCCTTTGGTGGGGCATTGTCATACCAAAATCCCTTCTCCTCCACTTCTCCATCCTGTTAGGACTTGGAGACACACATGCACAGGCATCTGGTGTGTTTTTCAAGCTATTGAGACAAGGATTCAAACTACAGTTGCCCACGTGGGATCTGGCTCTCTTAACCACTTGGTCCCCTTGGGACAAGGACTTGGAAGAAAAGAACAGGTGTGGGTGGATGACATTGTTTAGCTCACGTGATCAGGGCAGGCCTTTCTGAGATAATAAACTGAAGCTTGAAGGACAAGGCAGGCAGCTGAGGGATTTGGGGGAAAAGGTTAGGGTTAGGGGCATCTTGGGCAGCTTCCTTTGCTGCAGAACATCTCAGTGTCAGACTGTGCTGTGCTAGAAGCTTTGGATGTATTATTGCCTCATCTCACTGCTCACACAGACTCAGGAGGTAGGTATACCATTGTTCCCATTGGACAGCTGCGAGAACCCAGTGGCTGGGTTTCCATAGCTTAACCACTGAATGGACCACCACCCCTACCTGTCAGTGTGTCATAACCTGATAAGTAACAGGCTGAATTTATCTGAACATAGTTTATATCCGGCCATCTCCAGGGGAGATGATTCAGCACCCAGATGTAGTGGCCTTGCTTAAAGCCCAGACTAGTGTTCCTGGTGATCTGGCAGACCACCTTCAGGAAGAATGGTGAGAGACCCTGTTCCCCTTCTGGCTCTTCTCACATCAAGGGCCCTTGGGAATGAACCAGGGGCCTTGTCCTGAAAACGAGGAGAAAAGAGAGGAGCAGAAAAGTTCTTCCGTGACAGTGGATGTCAAGTTGTGGCACTTCTGCTAGAACATGTGTATTTATGAATCATTCACTACTTAATGGAGACAAGAAGCCCAAGGGCTGGGCAAGTTAAAGCCACAATGAAGAACTCATCCAAGTTTAGCCCCTCATGATTCTGAGGTTTAACTAACTCTCATTTCCCCTCCTCAGCAGAAAGACTCTCAGGAAGCCTTCCCCATTCACACCTTTCTACCTCCAGAAAGGACAATGGAGGGACTAAGGTAGTTTAAAATGGTGAGGAAGGACAAATGTTTCCCCGTTTTTTTGTTTATTTTGTTTGTTTATTTTTTCCTGCTCAATGAAACAACTGTTTATGGACATGTACTATATGTGAGATACCCCGTAAACCCAAGCCCTCGCCCTCTCCTCCTCTGCTTTCCCTGTCTCAGAGATGAGAGGCCCAACATCTATACCTCAGGAGGTTAAAGGAAGGACTAGATAAACTGAGGGAAAAAAGAACGAATTTGAATCAAAGGATATTAATGCCATTTTGGGCTTTGGCCTCTGCCTTGTTTTCCCTTCACTGTGGATTTTCTTGAGGGCAGAGTCTGAGTCTCACACACTTACTAATTAAGCTCGGATTGCTTGAACACTCATTGTGTGCCAGGCAGTTTGAAGGGAGGAGCAGCTGGGTCCAGGTTCTCATGTGGCTTACATTTTAATGGGTAACATACCAGAAAGGCAACCAAATAAAGTGAATATGAGAAAGTTGTAAGGGCCAGAAAAGAAATTACGAGCTGGGACCAAAAAGGAGAGTTGCCCAAGGACTCAGGCAAGGCCAGAAGTGACATTCAAGCTGAAAGAGCAGATTGAGAGTCTGCAAGCTGAGAGGGTGGAGCCCTAGGTTGGAGCTGCTTTGAGGAGGCGGGGTAGCAGGGGTGGGGAGTGGCCAGACAGTGGAGGGAGGGACAGAGGGAAGATTAGGGGCTGGGCAGAAGCAGGGCCAGGTCATTTAGGGCCTTGAGGCCATGTCAGGATGTTTGCTATTTGTAGCCAGCAGCTATGAAGGGTCTAGGGAGTGATGTGGATGGTTTCTGTTTTGTTTTGTTTTGTTTTGTTTTGTAAGAGAGATTTTTGCTACAGGCCACACGCACTGTTTGATGGAAAGACAGAAAGACAGAAAGCAAGAAATCATCTAGTAAGAAATCACCCAGTAAGAAATCACCTCTCCCCCCACCCCCGGGGGGATGGCCATGCTGCAATCCCATCTCCTCTGTTCTCTCTTCTCCATTGGGATTTTGGGCACACATGTACATCCTCCTGGCGTGAGTTTTAAGTCGCCGGGTCTGGGACTCGAACAACAGTCAATTATGTGGGAGTCCAGCAATGTAACCATTATGCCATCTGCTGGTCCTGACTGGTTTATGTTTTGAACTATTTCCTGGCTGTGCCATAGAGAGTAGAGGGAGGCAGGGAGGGGCACTGAGGTTGAGTTGATGGTGCTGAGGAGACACCTTGATCGTTTGGCCCAGCCCCTGGGGTCACTCCAATGGGCTGCCGCCCCCTACCCCCTAGCAGTATGCATTACCTTGTCTAAGCCAAGGTTGCCTCTCAATAGATCAAAAGACAGCAGGTTTTCCTCAAGCACCTATGTCCTCAAGTATCCCGAGAGGAAAACAAGTATCGTTTCTACATTTCCAGAGTTGTAGAGTGTGTTTGTGCGCGTGTGCGTGTGTGTGTGTGTGTGTGTGTATGTGTGTATGAAACTGAAATAAAATACAAGAAACTTCTCTATTGCTGTGTGTGGCTCTGGCATATACTTCAAGGTCTCTTCTGTACTTGGCATGTTTGGGAGGATAAATCTAAGAAATGCTAACATAATAGAAAGCATTTGAATACGAGGAGCAGCCAACCCCGAGTTCAGATACAACTTTTTCCAGTAAATAATTGTGTAAACATGAGCAAATTAGCCTAAGTTTCAGTTTCCTCTTCTATAAAACAGGGGGAAATAATGACAGAAGAGCAAGGTGCAGTGGGTTAGCCAGTCTCCAGAGACACTCAGACACGAGTTCAGATGCCATCTCTGTTGCTTCCTGATGTGTGACTTTGGGTAAATCCTTTTCCTTCTTGGAGCTGCTGTTTCTCCCTCTGAAAAATGGGACAGTAAGTCTACTGCCTTCCTAAGGTGTATTGTGAACTTTGCACAAACCTTGTAGGTAAGAGCTTCATGCACTGCCTGGAACATCTGTGTTATAAAGTAATTTAGCCTTTGCCTCAGTTTCCCCACCTGTAACCAAAGAGTTTGGATTAGAAGGTCCAAGTTTGTGCTTCATGCTTATTTAAAAGGCCCTGGAAGAGTTAACCTGTCTGGGTTCCTTGGGGCCTTTGCCTCCCCACCCTAGAATTCTTCACCAGCATCGGGTGGAGAATGGAGTGAGGGTGGGGTACAGGCGGGGAGTAGGGCTATTCTAGTCTTGTTTTTCTTGGAGGTACCCTGGAGGCAAAGAGGCTCTCTTCTCTCTCCCTGTAGGTTTGGGCCCAGAACCTAGTCTCTGCCTTTTTTTCCAAAACAGTTCCTGGCTCTGGCTGGGTGGACTCCTCTGGGACTGCCTGAACCTCCAGGCTTCAGCTCTGAGAAAACTCCTCTCTGTGTGTCCCAGAGCCCACCACCTCCACCCAGACTCAGGGGCCTGCTCTGAGCCAGCTGTCACTAAGAGGCGTCCACTCTTTGTCCAAAAAGACTGGTGCAGGGCAGACGCAGGCCAGAAAGCAAGTTCTTCTCTCGAGGGGAGCATGTGTGGCTGGGCGTGGAAGTCAGAAAAGAGAGGGAAGCCTTAAACTGAGACAGATGTGACAGACGGTTCCCCCCTGTCTCCTTCCCTCTCTCAGATGTCTCTCGTCTACTGCCTTCCTAGGGTGTATTGTGAACTTTGCACAAAGTCTCATCTAGCTGTTTGCAGGATTCTCATCTGCCTTGAAGACTCGCTCTCACCCACTTCCTTCCTCCTTCCCTCCCTAGTCCAAAATGTCTGTAGATAGCAACTTCCCAAACCATTTCAAACCTGTTGTGAAAATTCAGTTTCAGGTCTGGGGTGCCCAGATGTGCTGCAGCTCCCAAGTATCACCACCGGTTTTCCAAGATTGTCCTCAAACAGACAAGGGGCAGCTATGGTGATTTGCAGGGACCACAGAATGTCTAGGTCAGACTCCCCAAAGCACCTGCCTTTCATGTAGCGTTTCCATGGGGTTTGCACCTGCCAGCCACCTCTCCCGTTACCTGTGCGACCAGTGTCATGCAGACGTGCCACCGCAGATATGAAAGACTGCGACTTCATGCTTGCCTTCCTCTGCCCCTTTATGATTTAGTCGCTGAGGGGGCTCCCGCCTCCTCTCCACTCCCAGTAACCCACACATCTATCTTCATTCAGAGGCAACACTGCATCTGCTCCTTTTCTCGCTCACCTCTTTCCAGGCTGCAGGAGGAGATGTAAGGGACAGTAGAAGGGTCCCTACTGGGACAGGGGCTGGTCTGCTGTGCATCTCGGGCCTGGCAAACACTTAAAGATGCTTTCTTTGTGAGGACCTTTGCTGGGGGTTCCTGTACTGTGCCCTGGGACAGGTGCCTATGATACGGGCATCACGATTTTCTTTTCACTGCCAAGTCCAGGCCCCCTCATCGGCTGCCAGTTTTCTGCTGTCCACCTTCCTGGTTATCACTCCAGCAACCCCTCAGGATCTTTTTGGCTCTGGCTAACTAACTGCAAGATGTTTTTCTTGGGGACCAGCAGATGGTGTAATGGTGATGTCACTGGACTCCCAATGTAGTCAACTGCAGTTCGAGTACCAGACCTGACAGCTTATAACTCATGCCAGGTTTGTGTGCATGTGTGCCCAAAATCCCAAGGGGAGAATGGAGGAGAAGGGATTGCACGATGGCTACCCACCCCCCATTGGGGCTTATTTCTTGCTTTCTGTCTCTCTGTCTCTAGCAAGCGCACGCACCCTATAGCAAAAAAAATCTCTTAAAAAAAAAAAAAAAAGATGTTTTTCTTGTACATTCCATCTGCCCTGGGAGAGCAAGAAGGCAGTCGTCCCATCCTGCAGAGCAGCAGCCTCTGTGTCTCAGGCTTCTCCCACCCAACCAGCCAGTCCCTCTCCTTCCAGCTGCCTCCTGCAGGCCTCAAACACATCTTCTCTCCCTTCCCTAACGCCCAAGACCCAGGACACATTTAGAAATCTTTTTTTTTTTTTTTTTGAGAGGTTTTCGCTATAGGGCGCGTGCGTTCGCCAGACAGACAGAGAGACATAGAGACAGAAAGCGAGAAATCACCCCCCAGGGGGGATGGTCACACCGCAATCCCTTCTCCTCCATTCTCCTCTCGGGATCTTGGGCACGCACGCACACGCGCCCGGCGTGAGATTTAAGCCACCGGGTCCGAGACACGAACCGCGGTCGACTACGTGAGAGTCCAGCGACATAGCCATTATGCTAACTGCTGGTTCCCACATTTAGAAATCTTGATCTGCCAGGAGTGATAAGAATCATGGAATGGGCTCTCAATTCCTTTGTAAACCCTGTGCTGTGGCCTGACCCCTCAATGTGGCATGCAGTGGCTCCCGTGTCCTGGCGTCCAGGTGGGAATTGAGGTTTTAACACTCTCTTACACTCACTCACAACATTGTTCTTTTGCCACCTCTCTGGAGGACTAGATATCCAAAGCCACATAAACCTCCACCCTGACTCTTCCTTTCTGTGGTGCCACAGGCCCTCCTAGCACATTACTGTGGCTCTGTCTCCGTGTCTCTATGGAGGAATGGCCAAGTTCTCTGTGTCTGTTTGTGGGGGCCTGCCCAAGATTCCTTGCTAATGGTTCACACTGTGTGTGGTTGATCTTCCCAGCAAGACCCCTGCTGTGCCTTCAACTCAGCAGCAAACTGGACAAGAGGGGTCCACAGGGGACGTGGAAGTACTCCTGATAGAATGGCCCATGCCACAGGGTCGTGAGCACCCACTCTTCTGGGTAATTTCATCACAATTTACCTTCGCAGTGAAGTCCTTCCTGGCCCCTCAGGAAAACCTTAAACCTCATCTTCAAGGTTTCGATTCCCAGAGCAAGATGGTGGTATAGAAGTAAATCATGATGCCCTGTGAGGCAATCCCATGTAGGAAGGGTCTTGTTCAAGTCCAGAGACCTCCCTAAGTATGTTTGGTTTGCCTGTGATCCTGAGCTGGCTAAATACTGAGGGTGGGTTGTGGCATGGAGACCCAGCTGGGGTGCTGTCTCTGTCTTTCTGTCTTGCTCATAGAAAAAAAGAGAGAATCTTTATGAAAGGAAAAAAAAAAAAACGCTTTTAAACTTTTGATTCTCTTTTCCTGCTTTATCTATATCAACATGTTAAATAGTTTACTTATTTGTGTTGTGTTGTATCTGTCCTCCTACCAAAAATGTAAATTCCAAGAGAGACTTTTGACTTCGTTCTTCACAGTTCTACTCTCAAAGAACAGCGACTGGCACTTAGCAGGCACCCAGTTAATGCTTGTTGAATAAATGCACTTCTGTTTGGAGGAGTGGGTGCATAAATGAGTGTGCTCTTTGATAGAAAGGTTATTGGAAAAGGGGAGGGCATAAACACATTTAAGATGCACTATCAGCCCCATGGTGGTTAAGGGCACCAGATCCTACACGGCCAATCGTATAGTTTGAATCCTAGCCCTGGTGACATTCCACGTGTATGTGTGTGCATGCCCGAAATCCTGAGATGGAGAGATGGACGAAAAGGGACTGTGGTATGACACCCGCCCCCCCCGGTGGGGAGGAGGGGCTTTCTGTCTTTCTCTGATTGTCTCTGGTGAGTGCACACACCCTCTGGAAAAATAAAAAAGTTATATTATCATCAACTGAAGACTTTTTTCTTGACTTAATCACAATTGATGAAATTGAAAAGAAAAAATAACTTTCTTACCATACAATGTAATGTTATTTAAAGGAATATCTGAAACCGACTAAATCATCACTGCCTGGACAGTGGCACCCCATGACATTTATTGAGAAAAGCTCTCTGGAATCCAGAGAAGGTTGCCCAATGTCACACTGCTGGTGAGCATCAGGGCCAGAACTACGATAGTCCCCCTCATGCCAGGCACTATAGTGCTATGGTCTGCCCGCCAGCCCCTGCAGGAAGAATCTGGTATTCTGTTCCCCTCTCCTATGTTTAGAGTTATAGGTCCCAGATGGGACTGGGAGCAGAGGTAGGGAGCAGCCAGAGGCAGCCTGAAAGCCTAGCCAGACTCCCAGGGCCAGGGCCAAAGCAGGATCTGTAGGGAAGGGCGGTTACAGGTCCAGGAAAGGAATATGAGCTCCATATTCCTTGGCTGGAGCAATGTCCCTACCCTGCCACCAGTGCTGCAGGTGCCAAGGAGCCCTTAATGTTGAAGGCTCTGATTAGGTAGCCAAAGAGTGTGCGGGAACAGCAAAGCTGACAGTGCAGCAACGTTTCCTATCTGGAATGAGAGGGCAGAGGCAGATGAGAGACTTAGCATCAGAACTGGAAGAGACCTTAAAGAACAGCCAGTCTAGTAGGGTCCCCAGACCATCTTCAGCAGTCTCACTTGGAAACTTCCTAGAAATACAACAAAGTCAGAAATATTGGGGGTGGGATCGAGCAATATGTGTTTTCATCCTCGAGTGAGTCAAATGTACACTTAGGTTTGGAAGCCATTGCACTAGTTTAGCTCTATGTTCAGGTGGGGAAATGGAGGCCCAGAAAGGAAAAAAAGCTAACCTAATGTCATGAAACAAGTTACTACATTACAATTCATCCCCACTGCTGGAATGCCTCTCCTCTTGGTTTCATTCTTGGGAGAGAGTCTGTTTATTGCAAAGCGAAAGTGATAGTTTGTTGGGAGATCTGGGGGAAGTCACTTCTGCTCTGGGCCTCAGTTTCTGCATCTGCACAGGGATAGGTGGGGAACAGGTAACCTCTGAGCACATAGCATACCAGTTTTTGGTAAGATTATGCTGTTGCTCTGCCAGCCTTAAGGGCACAGTCTAGCCTGGACAGGAGGTTGCAAGATCCAGATCTGGACAGCCTGGTTCAAACCCCAGCTCAGCAGCTGCTAATTGCATGACTTGGACATCTTGCTCCACCTCCCAAGCCCCCAGTTCCCTGCCTGCATCCATTCTGTAAGGCTGCTGGGAAGATGGAGCCACGTATGTGTGCTGTTAGTGCTGTCTGGCACACAGGGCGCACTTGGAAGAGGAGCTGTTCTATAGCCTGCCCGTGCAGTTCAAGGGATGGTTCACCTTCACCCAGTCACCGAATCCGCCTCCTTCCTCATGTGCAAGACTCCGTGAAAAGCAGCCTAGTTGCAGGTCATCACCTATAATCCAAAGTATTTCTGCCCTTGTAACTTTCAATCCATGCCACAAATGTGGGTGAAACTGTGGATCATGTCTCCAACTACGGCTTCTCCCAGTCGTCAGTCAGTCCTTGCCTCCATTTTAACCACTCCAGAGGGTGACAGCCTGAAATGACTGCTTCACCCTCCAGATCTCTCCAAGTATATTCTGGGTATTGGATTCAGCTCATGCAAATATGTCCTTGAAATGTGACGACCCTGTACAGCCACCTCCTCCCATCTCTGCACCCCTCACCACCACCACCACCAGTACAGATCAGTTCAGTGCCACTCACCTGCACAGGTCTCTTGCCTCCCACAGGTGGCCACCATGATTCCCTGGGTGCTCTTGGCCTGTGCCCTGCCCTGTGCTGCTGATCCGTTGCTTGGTGCCTTCACTCAAAGGGACTTCCAGAAGGGCTCCCCTCAACTCATCTGCAGCCTACCTGGTCCCCAGGGGCCACCTGGTCCCCCAGGAGCTCCAGGACCCTCAGGAATGGTGGGAAGAATGGGCTTTCCTGGCAAAGACGGCCAGGATGGTCAGGACGGAGACCGTGGGGACAGCGGAGAGGAAGGTGAGAGGACCAGCACCTGCCCCTTCTGTCCCTACCTGGGGTGACAGCTCTGGCACAGTGGGGGGTTGTGAAGTTACTAAACTAGTATTAACAAATCCAATGAATGTATCCTTAGAAGCATCAGAGGATTCAGAAAGGAACGGTGAGTATCAGATTTGTGCTCCTGGCCCTGCTGTACTTTGTTATATTGTACTAAGTGACTTTGGTGAAATATTCAGAACTCTATGGTCACAAGTGACAAAGACCTGCGGTATAGCCCCAAATGGAATTTATTGGCTCATAAGACTGGGAAGTCTAAGGTCCAAGGCTTCAGGAATGGCTGAGTCCAGGAGCTCAGATATCAGAATGAGGAGTTCTCAGGGTTTTGCTTCTCTGTGAGCTATTTTCACCCACACAAAAGCTAAGGTTCTGAAATGGCTTAATCTATAGAGTAGATCTCAGGATAACCAGTTGTCCTTGGTCGCATGTGTATCCTAGACCAATTCCTTTGATCACGGGGTTGATGTACTACCATTTGCTAGGACTGGGCCATGAGCTCCCCTTTGGGTGTGTGTGAGCAGATATCGAGGGCAGTGGATCAGCGACTCACAGCCTCATTAGGGCCCCAGGAAATGGTGAAGGGCAGTTCCCCAGTGGAAGAGATGCCGGGCAGAGAGCAAGCAGATTGGATACTCTCTCTGGGCCTTCAGCTTTGACATTTCACCCCAGCAACCAAGCCCTCTGATGTCAGCAGCATCCCCATATGTATATTTTAAGCAGCAGAAAATAGCAATTAATTTTTGGTTTTTAGGCACTTTAACATCGACAAAGCACTTTTGAGTATGTTGCTCCTCTGACCATCAATATCCTGAAGGAGGTATTCTTATCCCCAAGTTATAGATGAAACTGAGGGTGATGACATTGAGAACAGAATGTTATAGCTATAAGCACTTGAACTTTGCAAACAAACCTGGATTCTAATTTTAGTACATGACTTACCCTGTCTCCTAACCTTAGTTTCCTCATCTCTAAAATAGAGATTATAACAGCACCTACCTCCCCAGGTTGTGGTAAAAATGAGAAAAAATATGTATGAAGCACCGGGCTCTGTGTTAGGCATATAACCGATGTTGGTCACCCCTCAAGTAACCTACGGGCTCACAGCAGACTCCAAATTCAAGCCTTTTCCCACCACACCAAACTAACCTTCATTAAAACCTCTTCTCAGAAGAGTAAGTTAAAGCAATGACAATGGCATTGACTTGAGGAGGTCTTACAGTGGGACAACTGGACATTGCGGTTTCTGATTCCCTGACCACAGTGGTCGGTTCACATCAGGGCATGTGCTCCAAGCAGCGCCAGCCAGAGTTTTCTCTAAGATTTGTCTTACGGATTCCGAGGGAAA
>NW_006203646.1:1733911-1741883 GCF_000334495.1 Tupaia belangeri chinensis
TTTTGACTTTTTTCCTTGATCAAGAGAAGCTGGATTCCACATGACCCACCACAGTTCAAATCCCAGGCCTGCTAGGCTTGAAAAATATGCTGGACATATGTGCATGCATGTCCAAAATTCCAACAGGATGGAACAATGGAGGAGAAGAGACTGTGATGTGACCATGCCCCAGTAGGGCTGCTTCTGTCACTCCCTCTCTTCCTCTCTTCCCGTCTCTCTGGCTAGCACATGCACCCTCTGGCAAAAAAAAAAAAAAAAAAAAAATTCTAAACAATTACCTCTACCCTCCTCTTCTCTGATCCCTTATCCCGTCTTCTGTTATTTTCTTTTTTCTTTTTTTTTGGAGAGGTTTTTGCGATAGGGCGCGTGCGCTCGCCAGAGAGAGACAGAGAGACAGAAAGCGAGAAATCACACACACACCCCCCCCCGAGGGGATGGCCATGCTGCAATCCCTTCTCCTCCATTCTCCTCTCGGGATCTTGGGCATGCATGCACACACGCTCGGCGTGAGTTTTAAGCCACTGGGTCCGGGACGCAAACCGCAGTCAACTACATGGGAGTCCAGCGACATAGCCATTACGCTAACTGCTGGTCCCTGTTATTTTCATTTTTTTAAGGAATAGCTTTGGGACCTTTCTTAGTCTTATTTTCCCCATTCTTCTTATTTACTTTTAACTACATAAGTAATATACAAATACTGCCTCATCATAATGTAGTCAAACAAGACAAATGAACTCCTTGATTCCTATCCCTTCTTATCCTCCAGAAATAACCACTATTAACTGGTTAGTCATGTATCCTTCCTGGCCTTCTTCCACATATTTACATGTGTGTGTAATAACACTAGGCATTGCTAAGTACTTAACATAAGCAATCTGTTTCTGAAAATTAGATGCTCAGTGAAAAAATGCTATTTGGAAATCTGTTTTCCAATTATTTAAAATAGAAGTAAAAAAATCTAAGAGAGATTTTTGTTATAGGGCACATGCACTCACCAGAGAGACATAAAACGAGAAATTACCCCCAGGAGGGATGGCCATGCCGCAATCCCTTCTCCATTCTCCTCTTAGGATCTTGGGCACTCACACAGGTGCCCGACCTGAGTTTAAAGTTGCTGGGTCAGGAATTCAAACTGAGGTTGACTTTGTGGGAGTCCAGCGACTTAACCATTACGCCATCTGCTGGTCCCAAAAGAGTAGAAACTTATAGGTGACCTCAAAACTCTAAAATGAAGTGAAATGCCTATACATATACATATAAGCACCTTGTTGGCTGTAAATTCCAAAAGCATTACTTCCTTGCTGACCCAACTCATATGGTGGTGAGTGTCTCCTTGCATTTAGTGGTGCGCAGGTGCTCGTCAGCACCAGCAACCTTCAGAAGCAGCTAATTCTCCCATTCTGCTCACTGCCCAGTTGTATGACTGGACTCAAATGTAACTCAAGTATCCATACATATTTTGTTTAAAATGTTGTGTTGAGTTGAGGCAAAAATATAAGTCTTTCCTATATAATAATTGACCAAAAATGTTGTACTGAGAGAAAAGTACATTTTATGAAATAGAGGCTTAAAAAACTCAAGAGACGTTATGTAGGAAAACATTGATAGGGGACTGCTCTGCAGGTTATGCCAACTAGTATTTAGCAAATGTTTACTATAGGCCAGACAAATTTATCCAGTTAAGTGGGTACACAGCATAATTTAATAGCATTGTGATTTGCTTTTTTTTTTTTTTTAAAGTTTTTTGCCATGGGGCGAATGCACTTGCTGGAAAGAGACAGAGAGTGGGAACACTGCAATCTCTTCTCCTCCATTCTCCTCTCAGAATATTGGGCACACATGCACATGCACCCATCATGATTGACAAGCTAGCGGATTTGGGACTTGAACCATGGTTGACCATGTGAGAGCCCAGTACCTTAACCACCACATCACCTACTGGCCCCTGTGGCTTACTTTTAACCCAAAGGTTCTGCTACCTGTTCTTTCCTACATGACAACATATTTTAGAGAAGGTTTCATATTGGGCATGTAAATCGGCCTCATTTCTTTAACTCCTGTGGAGAATCTTACATATGGATAGACCATACTTCTTAAATAATTTTTCTTTGGATAGGCATTCGGCTGGCACCTTTTTTTTTTTTGATGCTCAGTGAAAAAATGCTATTTGGAAATCTGTTTTCCAATTATTTAAAATAGAAGTAAAAAAATCTAAGAGAGATTTTTGTTATAGGGCACATGCACTCACCAGAGAGACATAAAACGAGAAATTACCCCCAGGAGGGATGGCCATGCCGCAATCCCTTCTCCATTCTCCTCTTAGGATCTTGGGCACTCACACAGGTGCCCGACCTGAGTTTAAAGTTGCTGGGTCAGGAATTCAAACTGAGGTTGACTTTGTGGGAGTCCAGCGACTTAACCATTACGCCATCTGCTGGTCCCAAAAGAGTAGAAACTTATAGGTGACCTCAAAACTCTAAAATGAAGTGAAATGCCTATACATATACATATAAGCACCTTGTTGGCTGTAAATTCCAAAAGCATTACTTCCTTGCTGACCCAACTCATATGGTGGTGAGTGTCTCCTTGCATTTAGTGGTGCGCAGGTGCTCGTCAGCACCAGCAACCTTCAGAAGCAGCTAATTCTCCCATTCTGCTCACTGCCCAGTTGTATGACTGGACTCAAATGTAACTCAAGTATCCATACATATTTTGTTTAAAATGTTGTGTTGAGTTGAGGCAAAAATATAAGTCTTTCCTATATAATAATTGACCAAAAATGTTGTACTGAGAGAAAAGTACATTTTATGAAATAGAGGCTTAAAAAACTCAAGAGACGTTATGTAGGAAAACATTGATAGGGGACTGCTCTGCAGGTTATGCCAACTAGTATTTAGCAAATGTTTACTATAGGCCAGACAAATTTATCCAGTTAAGTGGGTACACAGCATAATTTAATAGCATTGTGATTTGCTTTTTCCTTTTTTTTTTAAGTTTTTTGCCATGGGGCGAATGCACTTGCTGGAAAGAGACAGAGAGTGGGAACACTGCAATCTCTTCTCCTCCATTCTCCTCTCAGAATATTGGGCACACATGCACATGCACCCATCATGATTGACAAGCTAGCGGATTTGGGACTTGAACCATGGTTGACCATGTGAGAGCCCAGTACCTTAACCACCACATCACCTACTGGCCCCTGTGGCTTACTTTTAACCCAAAGGTTCTGCTACCTGTTCTTTCCTACATGACAACATATTTTAGAGAAGGTTTCATATTGGGCATGTAAATCGGCCTCATTTCTTTAACTCCTGTGGAGAATCTTACATATGGATAGACCATACTTCTTAAATAATTTTTCTTTGGATGGGCATTCGGCTGGTGCCTTTTTTTTTTTCTTTTTTGCTGCTATCAGCAACACTGAAATAAACCCTTGTGCATATGGACAGAGCCCTCGTGTACTGACAGGCATTTTACTGAGACAGATGTCTCAAAGTCAAGGGTCTCCTTGATGCATCACAGCACAACCCACTGAAGGATCGATCTGGCAAGCACACCGGATTCTTCTTTCTTAGATATCAGGAAAAGGAAAGGCATGGATTATTCTGAGTTCTATCTTTTCTTTCTTTTCTTTTTTTTTTTTTTTTTTTTTTTTTTTTTTGCTATAGAGCACGTGCACTCACCAGAAAGACAGAGAGATAGAAAGCAAGAAATCACCCCCCAGGGGGGGATAGCCACGCCCAATCCCTTCTCCTCCAGTCTCCTCTTGGGATCTTGGGCATACAGGCACACATGCCTGGCGTGAGTTTAAGCCACCGGGTCCGGGACTCAAACCATGGTCAACTGCATGGGAGTCCAGCAACATAGCTATTAGGCCATCTGCTAGTCCCTGAGTTTTTCTTTTTACCCTGGTTCGCAATAATTCTAGAAGGTCAGTATCACCATTCCCATTTTCCAGATAAGACAGGGAGAAGTGCCCAGGGTCATGCCCATTTCTATGTGACTCCAAAGCCTCTTGTTCTTCCCATTACCTGCGGGCTCCTGCTCCAAGAAGGAAGAGCCAAGACTCACAACCTCTACCTAGGCCTTTGAGGACCCCTCCATAACACCAGTTGTTCTGTCTTCCAGGCCCCCCCGGCCGGACAGGGAACCGTGGAAAGCCAGGACCAAAGGGCAAAGCTGGGGCCATTGGGCGGGCTGGCCCTCGTGGCCCCAAGGGGATCAGTGGTACCCCTGGGAAGCATGGCATGCCAGGCAAGAAGGGGCCAAAGGGCAAGAAGGGAGAGCCAGGCCTCCCCGGGCCCTGCAGCTGTGGTGGTAGCCGTGCCAAGTCAGCCTTCTCAGTGGCAGTGACCAAGAGCTACCCACGAGAGCGGCTGCCCATCAAGTTTGACAAGATTTTGATGAACGAGGGTGGCCACTATAACGCGTCCAGTGGCAAGTTCGTCTGCGGTGTGCCAGGCATCTACTACTTCACCTATGACATCACTCTGGCCAACAAGCACCTGGCCATCGGCCTGGTGCACAATGGCCAGTACCGCATCCGGACCTTCGACGCCAACACTGGCAACCACGACGTGGCCTCAGGCTCCACCATCTTGGCTCTCAAGCAGGCAGATGAGGTCTGGCTGCAGATCTTCTACTCGGAGCAGAACGGACTCTTCTACGACCCTTACTGGACCGACAGCCTCTTCACAGGCTTCCTCATCTATGCGGACCAGGATGACCCCAATGAGGTGTAGCAGACTGGTGTAGGCCTCCAGGCAAGTGGACTTCCAGACATGGGCTTACAGGACAAGGCCCCAGACTACACTGCAGGCTGAAGGTTGCAGGAGCTTCTGGTATCCTCTGCTGCTTTTTTTACTCCATCATTAAAATCTAAGCTTTTTTATTTATCTGTCTATTCATTTACTACTTTTTCTAGTATTTACTGTGTCCAGGCATTTGCTTCATTCTGGAAGGGAGACAGTGAACAATATTAGAGATTTTTGCTATGTGCATATGTGCATGCGCTCGCTGGAGAGACCGAGATAGAAAGCAAGAAATCACCCCTCAGGGAGATGAGCATGCCACAATCCTTTCTCCTCTCAGGATTTTGGGTACACATGCACATGTGCCCACTGTGAGTTTTAAGTTGCTGGGTCCAGGACTTGAACTGCAGTCGACTATGTGGGAGTCCTGTGATGTAACAATTACACCATCTGCTAGTTCTATGTAGGGCTTACAGCCTGATGAGAGATATAACTTCCAAATAAACCGATAAGTAATATAATTATTGTACCAGGCTCGAAATGAACATGCTGTGGCTGAGAGTGATAGAAATAACAAGACAGGGGAAGGGTTGAGTTTGGTTATTTTTTTTTAGATTTTGTCTATGGAGTTTACTTGCCTAGTAAGTCTACAAATCTTAAGTAGACTGCTCAATTAATTTTTAATTTTGCACACACCTTGTAACCTCCATGTAGAGGAGAGCAAACTATTGCCAGCCTCCAACCCTCCTCTAAGACCCCTCCAAGTCAATACCAGGAATAGGTTAATTTTAAGCAGATCCCAAAGCAGGAGATAGAAGATGCAAAGGTCTTTGGGGAAAGGGCTTCCTGGCAAAGGAGCTACCAGTGCAAAGGCTGTGAGCAGAAATGAGCCTGGAGTATTTGAAGGACTGAAGGCCAGAGGGTGGGTGAGGAAAGGAGACATGACTGGAAGAGAATACAGAACCTTGCAGCCCATGGCAGAGTTCATTCCACTCAAGAGAGCTTACCAGGATGCCCAAGAAAGCATGATATTAATAAAGGGATAACCTTGAACCACTCAGAGCGTGAGGCAAGTCAGTCACAGACTCTTGAACACTTTGTTATTAGGTACCAGTCACTAGACGACCCACTTCTCAGTCTGAAGCACCAGGATATCTGTGGACCTGAAACTGCTGCTCTAAGACGGCAGGAATGGAACCCAGGCAAGTGAATCTCCCCCTTGACCAGGTGTTGGCCATGTGCAGGGATCCCAGAGTATAAGAAGCTATAGTACAAAGTGGCTGTTGCTAGGAGAGCCCCCAGATCAGTTTCTGGAGAGAATTTCCTGGTAGGCTGCAACTCCCTGGCAGCTTCCTCTAACCACCTCTATCTGGAAAGGTGGGGCCAGCAGGGCCCTCAGGGACAGGGAAGGTAGCCTGAAGTGATCTCGGGAACAGTGGCCCATTTATGAATAAGATGGTTTTTTTTGTTTGTTTGTTTGTTTTTGGAGAGATTTTTGCTATAGAGTTTTTTGCGCCCATTGGAGAGACAGAAAGTAAGAAATTACCCCCTGGGAGGGGATGGCCATGCCTCAGTCTTTTCTCCTCCATTCTCCTCTTGGGATTTTGGGTGCACACACACATGTACCAAACACACTAAGTCTGGGACTCAAACCATGGTCAACTACATGGAAGTCTAGCGACATAACCATCATGCCATCTGCTGGTCCCGAGATGGGGTTTATTTAAGATAATTCCAGTCTTGCTGGGCCACACAAGTTATGGGTTTGGAGTGGGGCTGAGAAACTCAGGCATCTGTGGCCCAAGCGGATAATGTGTGGGCAGTCTCGTGCAGGATGGAGTCTTGTGCCATGGCCCTGAAGGAAGAGACCAGCTTCTGAGCTAGAGGGGCACTTCTGTCCGTGAGCAGTTCCTTTTTCTTTTCTTCATTTTCCTTTTAGGAGATCCTTCAGCAAATTCATCTTACTTCCCCCAGAAATGTAGGGAGTTGAAGACAGTCATCTGAACCCTTAGTGGCCTGGATAATAACTCCAACCTGATGGCCAGCCAGTGGCATGGTGGTTAAAGCAGCTGGATCCCCCATGGCCAGATGAGACTGACGTCCTGGACCCAGCAGGTTGAAAAACATGCTGGACCATGTGCAAGTATGACCAAAATCCTGAGAGGAGAGTGGCTGAGAAGGGATTGTGGAATGGCCATCCCTCCTGGAGGGTGATTTCTCACTCCCCACCTCCACCCCCTGGAAGCTCTCGTGCCCCATAGCAAAACTAAAATAACTACACCAATAAATCCAGCCCACACAAGATGGGCAAAATCTCAAAGCTCTGAATTGCCACTTACAGGCCTGACCTAAATCCATGCCGTCTTTGGTACCCAACCAGGACAGGGTCAGTGGTGGGGATGATGGGAGAAAGCTCAGCACTTTGAGATGGCTGGGGCAGATGGACGCAGGGACCTTGCAGGGCCTGGGGCTGGGGTCTTGTCTTCCTCAAATGTAGTCCAGGGTCACTGTGTATGGTGGGTTTGTGACAGATGGGGCAGAAGCAGGTGATGCAGTGGACGGGGTCTCTGGTAGCCAGCTGATGGCAAGGATCAGTGCTGGTTGATCACTAACACTTCGGAGAGTGGCTGCCTCCTTGGCAAGCCACCTGGAGTTCTCAGGCTGATGGTAAAAGATGGCGTCTCCACCGAGGAAAGCATTCCAAGGAGATGACCTTCCCAGGTGCACTCCGGGCCTCAGCAACCAGGGCCTGTTTTTAGGTCTTCACGTTTGTAGGCATTGGTGAAGACGCAGAACCTGGTGCACTTTCGTACAGTAAAATCACTTTTTTTAGCATTATTTTTAATTATTATTTTATTTATTTATTTTAATTTTGACCAGAGAAGGACAGAGTGAGAACGAGAGTGAGAGCAAGAGTGAGAGAGAGAAAAGGGAAAATGAGGGACCAGCAGTTAGCGTAATGGCTGTCGCTGGACTCCCACTTAGTCGACCGTGTTTCACGTCCCGGACCCGGTGGCTTAAAACCCACAGTGGGCGCGTGTGTGTGCGTGCCCAAGATCCCAAGAGGAGAATGAAGGAGAAGGGATTGCGGTGTGGCCATCCCTCCGGGGAGTGATTTCTCACTTTCTATCTCCCTCTCTCTGTCTGGCGAGCGCACGGCCCTATAGTAAAAACCTCTAAAAAAAAAAAAAAGAAAGAAAGAAAGAAAGAAAGAAAGAAAG
>NW_006203646.1:1741934-1744058 GCF_000334495.1 Tupaia belangeri chinensis
GAAAGAAAGAAAGAAAGAAAGAAAGAAAGAAAGAAAGAAAGAAAGAAAGAAAGAAAGAAAGAAAGAAAGAAAGAAAGAAAAGAGAAAGTGAGAAAGGAGGCTGACAGGTCCAGGACTTGAACCGTGGTTGGTCACGTGGGAGTCCAGCATCCCTAATCACCACACCACCTGCCAGCTCCAGGAAAATCACTTTTGATCCTAAGGTCTTCTCTCATCCAAAACACACTTTTTTTTTTTTTCTTTTTTTTTTAATTCAGGACACACTTTGAAAAAACTGTAACCTTCTGGAGACTCTGTGGCCCCAATGATTACAGGCAAAGAGCCCCAGACCCACCCTGTCCCAGCAAGCCAGGTCTTACTCCTTGCTCTAGGTCATGAGTCCCCTGACGAATTGGAAGGGTTGCACTCCTTATATCTAGGGGTCTTCGGGTGCTGACTTCTGGATCAGGATTATAACTAGGGCTGGTGGTAAATGAGGCACTTAACACACGCACAAAATCTAAGAGGGGCCAAAAAACTCAGTGGTCGGTAAAAATGGTATCTTAATACAGTATTTTAATAAATCAAAATTAATGAAAAAAAAAAACCTCTAATGAACAAAATGTCTTTTAAGTAGAGATGAGCTCTGACAGGGCTGGCATTAGGGTGGATTGAGAGAGGGTGCACTGCAAGTGCAGGCTGGATCCCGCTCCACCTTCCAAGGCATCAGAACCCCTGGCGACGGGGTGGGAACTCCTTTCTTCACTGCCTGTCATCTTCACTTGTGCCACTAGAGGGAGAACGTCCACTATGCAAACCTCCTGTCCCTAGGCAGACAGGCTGGAAATCTACCCTGGTCTCTTCTCCAGGCTGCTTTCCAGATTCTAGACTCAGAGCCAAAGATGAGTGGAAAGAGAGAAAGAGAAGTACCATGTGACCATGACCCTGAGTCAGGAAAAAAATAAGAAAGCTGTACCTCTTCCTAACGATTTCAGTAAAGGGGGTTCAAATAGAAGATAAGAGGCCGAGACAGCTTGGAATAGTGCAGGAACACAGAAGCTGTGTAGGAAACAAGAAACGGGTTCCAGGGACCAGCAAATAGCATAATGGTCATGTCACTGGACTCCCACATAGGTAACCCCAGACCCAGCGACTTAAAACTCACGCCAGCGCATGTGCATGTGTGCCCAAGATCCTGAGAGAATGGAGAAAGGATTGAGGTGTGGCCATCCCTCCCAGAGGGTGATTTCTCACCTTCTGTTTCTCTGTCTCTCTTTGTCTCTCTGGCAAGCGTATGTGTCCTATAGCAAAAAGCTCTCTAAAATAAAAAAGAGAGAGAGCCTGATGTTCCAGTCCTGCTCTCAATTCAGGTTCCTCGTGCAGCTTTGACCAAGTCTTTTAACATATGGTGGCCTCGGTTTCCCCATCTGTGATATTAAGATGTTGAACCAGAGGATCTCAGAACCCGTTTATGTCTATAAAGCAGAATTAGGAAAGAGCTAAAGATTCCTGAAGCATAAAACTGGGTGAATCAGGCCAACGTGCACTGAAAGACTGAACTCTCACATTCAGACCTCTGACTCCACAAAAGATTTTTCAACCAATCGTTGTTACTGAGTTTCCTGAGCTAAGGTACAAACATCAGTCAACTTGTCTTGAATATTAGCCTGCTGTTATACTTTACATGCATTGTCTTTTCAACTCTCCAGGGCCCCTGTGTTCATCATCCTGACACATGGAGAAATTTAAGTCCTAGAAAGGTTAGGTCAATGCCAAAGGTCACTTGACTGGTGAGTGGCATAACCGGGATTAGAACCAGGCATGACTGAATCCAGAAACTGCACTTTCAGCTACAGAATGGGCCCATCTGTTACTGTAGGCTCTTCTTACCATCTTGTGCACCCCCTGAGGGAGAGGAGCCAGAGAATGAGGAGAGTTGCCCTATTTTGAAGCTCTACTGAATGGTAGGGGGTGGGCCCAAACTTCTTCCCTCCCTCAAAGCAGGATCTTATCCAGTACGTTGAAGGTTTCATTCCAGCTCAACAGACAGCAAAGCACCCACTGATAAAGCCAGGAAACGCACCCTGCTCCCTAAGCCAGTGGGGGTCGGAATCCACCAGGCACACAACTTACGCAGGCATTCCT
>NW_006203646.1:1744501-1758280 GCF_000334495.1 Tupaia belangeri chinensis
AAAAAAAAAACCTCTAATGAACAAAATGTCTTTTAAGTAGAGATGAGCTCTGACAGGGCTGGCATTAGGGTGGATTGAGAGAGGGTGCACTGCAAGTGCAGGCTGGATCCCGCTCCACCTTCCAAGGCATCAGAACCCCTGGCGACGGGGTGGGAACTCCTTTCTTCACTGCCTGTCATCTTCACTTGTGCCACTAGAGGGAGAACGTCCACTATACAAACCTCCTGTCCCTAGGCAGACAGGCTGGAAATCTACCCTGGTCTCTTCTCCAGGCTGCTTTCCAGATTCTAGACTCAGAGCCAAATAGACTCAGAGCCAAAGATGAGCGGAAAGAGAGAAAGAGAAGTACCATGTGACCATGACCCTGAGTCAGGAAAAAAATAAGAAAGCTGTACCTCTTCCTAACGATTTCAGTAAAGGGGGTTCAAATAGAAGATAAGAGGCCGAGACAGCTTGGAATAGTGCAGGAACACAGAAGCTGTGTAGGAAACAAGAAACGGGTTCCAGGGACCAGCAAATAGCATAATGGTCATGTCACTGGACTCCCACATAGGTAACCCCAGACCCAGCGACTTAAAACTCACGCCAGCGCATGTGCATGTGTGCCCAAGATCCTGAGAGAATGGAGAAAGGATTGAGGTGTGGCCATCCCTCCCAGAGGGTGATTTCTCACCTTCTGTTTCTCTGTCTCTCTTTGTCTCTCTGGCAAGCGTATGTGTCCTATAGCAAAAAGCTCTCTAAAATAAAAAAGAGAGAGAGCCTGATGTTCCAGTCCTGCTCTCAATTCAGGTTCCTCGTGCAGCTTTGACCAAGTCTTTTAACATATGGTGGCCTCGGTTTCCCCATCTGTGATATTAAGATGTTGAACCAGAGGATCTCAGAACCCGTTTATGTCTATAAAGCAGAATTAGGAAAGAGCTAAAGATTCCTGAAGCATAAAACTGGGTGAATCAGGCCAACGTGCACTGAAAGACTGAACTCTCACATTCAGACCTCTGACTCCACAAAAGATTTTTCAACCAATCGTTGTTACTGAGTTTCCTGAGCTAAGGTACAAACATCAGTCAACTTGTCTTGAATATTAGCCTGCTGTTATACTTTACATGCATTGTCTTTTCAACTCTCCAGGGCCCCTGTGTTCATCATCCTGACACATGGAGAAATTTAAGTCCTAGAAAGGTTAGGTCAATGCCAAAGGTCACTTGACTGGTGAGTGGCATAACCGGGATTAGAACCAGGCATGACTGAATCCAGAAACTGCACTTTCAGCTACAGAATGGGCCCATCTGTTACTGTAGGCTCTTCTTACCATCTTGTGCACCCCCTGAGGGAGAGGAGCCAGAGAATGAGGAGAGTTGCCCTATTTTGAAGCTCTACTGAATGGTAGGGGGTGGGCCCAAACTTCTTCCCTCCCTCAAAGCAGGATCTTATCCAGTACGTTGAAGGTTTCATTCCAGCTCAACAGACAGCAAAGCACCCACTGATAAAGCCAGGAAACGCACCCTGCTCCCTAAGCCAGTGGGGGTCGGAATCCACCAGGCACACAACTTACGCAGGCATTCCTACTTATCTTTTTCTTCATTTTGCCCTTTCACTGTGTCATTTCCATACAGAGCTGAACTCTGGCCTGGGTGAACACTGAAGATGAAGTCCTGAGGGTGAGTTTAAAGGTCACCTGGCAGACCCATCTCCCCCACCAAGGTGTCTCAGGTGCTCCTAACCACCTCTGAAATTCCCAGCTGCTCCCATCTCCCTGCTCCAGAGACAGGCTCAGACAGAATTTTTTCAGAAAGGCCCCAAAGTTGGCTCTAGACAAATGGAAAAAGGGGGCAGGGGCAGGGCACTCTTCATCTACTTAACCATTTGTCTCAGATTGGCCGTAATTTAAAAACAAGAACAGTTCAACTCATCCTTTGTTCTATTTTTGCTGAGGCCCTTTTATCCTTGTGACGCGCATTCAACCCCACTGCAAGGGGTTTTCAGGCTGATGCCTAGTTGTTCAACATGGCCTCCTTGCTGTGAAATGTCCTATTCCACTGGGGGCTCCCTTAGCCTGCAATGCTCATTCAGTAGATTAGCTTAATTACCTGGAGGTCACCTCTCGGAGATGAGAGGCTAAGAGGGCCTCAATCCTGAACCACTTCACAGCTGCCCCATCCCTTGGCAGAACAGCAGGGGGAAATCAGTTTTGAGAAGTTTCTCATTCCCTAGCATTGAGGCCTTCCAGCTTCAGATGACCTGGGCCTGCCCAGAGCAAGCTGTGGAGGGTCTGGGAGAGCCACTCACCATAGGTGTGGTGGCCTGGCAACCTGAGAAGAGCAGGAGTCCCGAGGGCACCTGCCCACCCTACAGGGAGGTCCTGAAATAGAAGGTGGACTACTTTGAGGAGCTCTAGAAAACAGCACCTAACTGGTGGGCTTCATCAAGAGGCCAATCTTGGCCAATCTGTTTATCAGCAAATATTTATTGAACCTCAAGTCTGTGCTAAGCACTGAGTTAGGCATTAGAGATATGAGGATGAGCAAAGCCCAGATACCGTCTCTGTCCTCCTGCACTTAGCACAGGTGACAAACATCAGACAAATTGGGGACCAGTAGATGGCGTAATGGTTACAGTGCTTTACTCCCACATGGCTGACCACAGTTTGTGTCCCAGACCTGGAGGCTTGAAACTCATGCTGGGCATGTGTGCAAGCCTGCCCAAAATCCCAAGAGGAGAATGGAGGAGAAGGGACTGTGGCATGGTCAGCCCCCTGTGGGGTGATTTCTTCCTTTCTGTCCCTTTCTCTCTATGTCTCTCTGGTGAGCACACATACCCTACAGCAAAAATCTCTTTAACAGCAACAGAAACACCAAATGAATGATCATATAAATAAGCATAAAGTGTCAGTTGTGACATGGTGCTGTGAGAATGGCAAGGTGGGTATTTGTCCCAGTAAGCATGTTAGGGAGAGTTTTCCTGGTGGAGTGACCACAGAGTCAAAAACTGAAGGGTGAGTGAGGGTTAATGAGAGGCAGCTGGATGGAGAAGCCTTCCAGGGATGGAAGTGGGAAAGTGATTGGGTTGTTGGGAAAGTGATGATGCATTTTTGCATAGAAAAACTGAAAATTACATCATGACCTTCCTGACAGCCTAATATACAAAGGCCCTGTGGAAGGACAGAGGATGGCAGGTGGGGAATTAAAGAAGCTCTTCCCACAGGTCATGGAAGGAAAGTGTGCAAGATGAGAAAACGATGGGGCAAAGCCCAAACTGAAGACATATGCTGGGCCAGCCCCACATGCAGTGATTAAGCTCTATGTGTAAGGAACTGGATCCCCCATGACTGACCGCTGTTCGAGTCCCACCCCAGTGTCTTGAAAACATGCCAGATAAAAAGTGTCCCAGGGTGTGGGTGTGATAAAAATCCTGACAGGATTGAGAAATGGAGGAGTAGGGATTGTGGCAAGACTATGCTCCATTGGGAGGTGGTTTTCTTTTTCTTTCTCTGGCAAGTGTATTCACCCTCTGACAATACAGGAAAAATATTTCTTTTAAATTAAGACTTTTTTCTTGACATGAGAATAACGGAAAACCACAGAATAATTTTAAGTGGGCGGGTGACATAAATGGACTTGGGTTTTGAGATCACTCTTGCAGCTATAAGAAGAACATTTCAACTTAACCCAAAGAAGAGCCTTCTAATGGAATGCCTGGCCTTGTGAAAACAAGAATAATACAGCTGACATTTTGGAGGCCCTTACTAGGAATGCAGCACTGTGCCATGTGCTTTCCACGGATTAGTACCTTTGGCCTTGAGAACAGCATAGAAGGGAAATGTATCACTAGAATGCACTTTGTGCACATGGGGAAAGGGAGGCTCATAGGGGTTTGGCCAGCTGAGTGGCCCACCCAGGTGGAGAAGCTGCAGAGCAGGAGCTCCATGCCAAGTCTGTCTGACCCCAGAGGCCCCACTCGACAACAGCTAACCTCAGGCCCAACCTTGGTTGTATGTTGGAAGCACCTTGGCGGAATGTTAAAAATTCAAATGCTGTCCTCTGACCTCCAAGAGAGTCCCCTGCAATTAGTCTGGAGTATAGCCTGGACTCTAGGACTTGAGGAAACTCTTCAGGTGAGTCTGTCGTGAACCAGGTAGAGGCCTGCTGGCCTGCAGCGTGGGAAGACACCGGGGAGAGCAGAGTGATTGCAGCAGAGAGCCACCTCTCTGGCCAGACTCCATGACCTGCCAGCTCCCTTCCAGCTCAAATACTCTCTGATTTTATGATTCACCAGTTCTGCTGCCCAGAAGCCTCTCCCAAGGGGACTGGATTTCTAGAGCTTACAGATGGAGGCTGAGGGGCCTTGGTAACACCAAGTCAGCCTTGAGGCTGGGCAGGGAGAGCCAGCCAAGTCCTCAAGGCCATACCTCCAAGCCGTGCCAGCAACTCCCTCTGGCCTAGACCCAGCCTGCAGACACGATGAGGGGAGGAGATGAAGTCAGCTGATTCTCAGTGGGCACTGCCACTGGGTACTCCTGACTGTCGACCAGGGACTGAGCAAGGTCAGAGTGGGAGGATGCTTTCCCAAGACCAAGACCCCCCTAGAGGTCAGGGTGACCATGTCTAAGGGCTGGAAGGTGCAAGGATCTGCCCCCCCAGTGGTTCCTCTGCTTCCTGGGTGTCCTGCTGCCCAGGGTAGGCTGTGACATCTGACTTCTTTCCCCCCCTCTCTAGCCACCCTGTGCTCCTGTCTCTTAGATCTGCCAAGCTCGTTCTCTCCAGGCCATTGCCCTTGCTGGTCCCTGGGCTTGGAAAGCCCTCCCCCAGCCATTTGGTTGGCTTCCCCTTTCTCCTGCCAGGCTCAGCTCAGAGGCCAGCTCTTCAAGCAACCTTCTCTCAGAGCCTCCCCAGAAACCCACTGCCTCTCCTTGCCTGCCTTCACTCTTGAGCACATAGCCTGTTAATTATCTTTATAGTACTTTGTATATATTTAAATGCATACCTGTTGACATCTATATTTCATCTCCTCCTGCTAGAAGGTACAAAGACCCCTTGAGGTAGGTTACTACAGAGTCTAGAAAGGAGCCTGACACAGTAGGAATGCACAAATGTTTGTTGACCGACTGTTTGTTGACCTGCTTGCCAACCCTCTGGGTAGCTTCAGTGACATAGGAGACAGCAGAACTTGTGGTTAACAATAAGCTAGAATTGGGCCACCAACATGTGATATGGCAGTTAAGGCCCTGGATCCTACAAGGCCAACTCTGAGGTTCACATCCTAGACCCAGCAGCTTGAAAAACATGCTGTGTGTGCATCCCAAATCCCAAGAGGAAAATGGAGGAGACGAGATTGTGACATGCCATCCCCCATGCCATCCCTCTCTTTGTGGCTCTCTGATGAGCACAAATGCCCTATGGCCAGAAAATCTAAAATAAATAAATAAACAAATAAATAGAATGAGCTACAATTCTGTAAACTTGAAAAACAAACAAAAAAAGGCTCACCCACAGTGATGCAGGCTGCATGATACCTGAAGTCAGGTGGGACAGCTCCAGGTTCACATGCTAGCTGTACCTGCAGACCTATCTATGATCTTGGCTGGCTGCAGGACTGAAGGAAGAACAGTGTTAAGACTCTGTTGAGGGTGCCTGTCTCCCCCTCTCTCTTTTACAGATACATCAAGGAAATTAAAAATAAAAAAATTTAAAGGGTCAGCTGCATGCCCTAGTAGTTAAGGGATCCAGATCCCACACGACTATCTGCATGGCTTGAATCCAAGCCCTGGAAACTTAAAAATCAGGTTGGACATGTGTACTTGCATGCCCACAACATCCCAATAGGATGGAGAAATGGAGACTGGATCAGTCCCCATTTCCATTTCTCCCTCCTTTAGGAATCACAGACTTAAATGTAAAACATGCAACTATAAAACTTTTTTTAAACATAATTTTTTAAATCACAGAATACATTTAACATTTTAAAGAATTAATTTATCTAATTTTATTTATTATATATATACATATATATCATGCCACCTGCTGCCCCTAAATTATAAAACTTTTAGAGAAAAATAATCGAAGAAAATCTTTAAGATCTGTCTAAACAAAGAATTCTTAGACTTAACACCAAATACGACCTGTAAAAGAAAAAATTGATAAGTTGAATTTCATCAAAATTAAAACTTTTACTCTGGGAAAGTACCTGTTAAAAGGATGAAAAAATAATTGGGACCAGCAGTTAGTGTAATGGCTATGTTGCTGGACGCCCATGTAGTCAACCGCGGTTCGCGTCCCAGACCCGGTGGCTTAAAACTCACGCGGGGCGCGTGTGAGTACATGCCCAAGATCCCGAGAGGAGAACGGAGGAGAAGGGATTGCGGCGTGGACATCCCCCCCCTGGGGGGGGATTTCTCACTTTCTGTCTCTCTGTCTCTCTCTGTCTGGCGAGCACACACGCCCTATAGCAAAAACCTCTCCAAAAAAATAAAAAGGATGAAAAAATAATCTCATCCTGTAGAAGACTCTGCAGTCTACAGGGCAGCAGATTAGGTAGATGTTTCATGGCTGGACTCCCTTATGGCTGACTGTATTCGAGTCCTGGACCCAGTGCCTTGAAAATCACGCCAAACCCATGTGCATATGTGCCCAAGATCTCAGGAGGAGAATGGAAGAGAAATTATTGCAGTGTGTGGCCATGCCCCCCTCCCCAAGGGAGTGATTTCTCACTTTTCTTCTCACTGTCTCCCTCTCTCTCTGTCCAGCAAGTGCATGCATCCTAAAAAAACTTTAAAAAACCAACCAAACAAACAAAAAAACTGAACACACAACTACCAATCAACCTACAATTACACTCCAGGCCTCTAACCTAAGAAAATGATGACTTGCATTCACACAGAAACTTGTATACAATTGTTTATAGTAGCTTTATTTATTATAGTCCCAAACTGGAAACAGTCTGATCTTCTTAAATGGCTGAATGATCGAAAAAACTGTGATACAGCCAGACCATGAAATACTACTCAACAATAAGAAGAAACAAACTCCCGATACATAAACAGCCTAGATGAGGAAAAAGCATTACCCCCCTTTTGACCCAAAGTCCCAACTTAAAGAAAGGACCAAACACATAAAGACTAGTCAGTGAGATAAATACTGAAAGCCATTCTGTGCCAAACTCTGTTCTGGGCACTGGGGTAAAGCAGAGAAAAAACAGAGGAAGATTCCTACTTTCATAGAACTTTCATTCTAATAGAGAAATGGGCAGTAAGTCAGGTAAACGGATAAAAGAGTATGTTAAGTGGTTCTAAGTGCTCTGGAGAGACAATAAAGTCGGGGAGAGACTGGGGAGTCTGGCTGGGGTGGATTACAGCTTTAGGAGGGTGGTCAGAGAAGGTCTTACTGCAAAGGTGACATCTGAGTGAAGACTAGAAGGTGAGATGAGACTGTCTGAGGGAGCAGGAGTGAGGGGTTATGGCAGGGAATGTTTCAGGCAGAGGGAACAGATACTCTCCTAAGTGCAAACAACAAACAACAACTCACATAAACAGACTCAATCCACACAACGTTATGAGCTGGGTCCTACCTACTCCTTTACTTTTTTTTTTTTTTTTGGCTGGGTCTCACTGTCATGGCCCTCCTGCTTTAGCCTTTCGGTAGCTGGGACTACAGGTATGTGCACCATGCCCAGCATTTAGGGTGGGTCAGGAATTGAACCCCAGCCTCTCATGTGCCCTCAGCCTGCTATGTAGCAGGGTCAACCAGTGTAAGTTACCATGCCTGGGCCTGCTTCATTACATTTTAAATCAATGCCCAGAAAAATAAATGCCTTCAATTCTGTAATTTTTCCATTAAAAGATGAGCATAATTACTAAGTTTATTTATTTACTTCTTTTATGAGAGAGAGACACAGAGAGAGAGAGAGGAAAAAAAAAATACCAATAGGGTCTTCACTCTGTTACCTATCCCTAGCCTCAGCCAGCCAGAATCAGGGGCACACATGTGCTCAGTTTGCATAAGACTTTTTTTAAGAATTACTTTAGCCTGGGAACCAGCAGTTAGTGTAATGGCTATGTCGCTGGACTCCCACGTAGTCGACCGCGGTTCACATCCCGGACCCGGTGGCTTAAAACTCACGCCGGGCGCGTGTGCGTGCGTGCCCAAGATCCTGAGAGGAGAATGGAGGAGAAGGGATTGCGGCGTGACCATCCCCCCTGGAGGGTGATTTCTCGCTTTCTGTCTCTATGTCTCTCTCTGTCTGTCTGGCGAGCGCACGCGCCCTACAGTGAAAATCTCTCCCAAAAAAAAAAAAAATAATTATTTTAGCCTTATTTTATTTTTATTTATTTATTTTAATTTGACCAGAGAGGAACAGAGTATGTGAGAGAAAGAGAGAGATAGAAAGTGAGAAAGCAAGTCACCAGGCTAAGACTTGAACCATGGTCGGCCATGTTGCAGTCCAGCGCCCTTAACCACCACGCCCACCTGATGGCCCCCTACATAAGACTTTATAACGTAAGCCTGGGACCTTCTTATGTAGATCCAGTTGTGTTACTGCCACTGTCTGGCCCCGAAATAGATTGATTTTTATTATTATTCTTATTTTATTCACCTATAGGGTGTATATACTTGCCAGAGACAAAAAGAAAGAGGGAAAGTGAGAAAGCATCTCCTGGGGGATGGCCATGCCATAATCCTATCTTCTCCATTCTGCTCTTGGGATTTGGGGCACACACCCATATGAGCCCAGTGTGTTTTCTTTCCTTTTTTTTTTTTTAATTTTTAATTTTTCACATCGTGTTTTTCAAGTCACCAGACCCAGGATTTGAACTGCACAGTCAGCCATGTGGGATCCAGCTGCTTCAACCATCATGTAGGCTGGTCCCTCTGATAGATTAATTTTAAGACATACTCACAATAGCAGATTTTTTTTTTCGAGAGTTTTTTGCTATAGGGTACATGTGTACCAGAGAGACAAACAGACAGAAAGTGTGAAATCACCCACTAGGGGGGATGGCAATGCCGCATTTCCTTCTCCTCTATTCTTCTGTCGGGATCTTGGGCACACATGCACACATGCCCGGCATGAGTTTTTAAGTTGCTGGGTCTGGGACTCGAACCACGGTCGACTATGTGGGAGTCCAATGATGTAACCATTACACTATCCGCTGGTCCTAACAATAGCAGAAATGTTGAAAGTAAGTAATAGAATTGGGACTAGCAGGTGGCATAGCAATTAACGGTGCTGGATTCCCACATGGTGGACTGTGGTTTGAGTCCCGGACCTGGCGGCTTGCTTTCTCACTTTCTTTCTCTCTCTCCCTCTCTCTGTCCCTCTCTGGTCAAATTGAAATAAACAAATGAATAAAAAATAAATGAAGTAAATAAAATAATTCTTTTTTAAAAAAGAAAGTAAGTAATAGAATTGAGGAAACTCATAGGTATCACATCCACCTCATAGATAATACAGCTGAAGCATCTACAATTAAAAGTAAACAATCAGGGTCTTGAACCTATACCATGTGTACCAGCTTCAGCTCCCTCATTTTAGTATCTGGCAACTCAATCCACCCAGGTGCTCAGCTCAGACATGTGGAGATAATTCCCTCCAGCACAGTGTAGTCACAGAGGGTCTGTCTTGGTCCTAAATTAGCAGGATCTTGAATGGGCAGATGGAGCCTCCTACCACAACTCCCATCTGTTGATTTCCTGCTTTGTGGCCCAGCTTCTGAATTTTGCTTATGTTTTTATCTTTTAAATATATGTGAGTTTGACATCCTACTTATTAATATCCCTATTTGTATTAACATAATAGTGATTTTTTTTTTTTTTTAACCAAAGCTTTGAGTAACGTGAACGCTTGAGAACAATGGGCGATTGCCTTGGGTACCTGGAGCTGATAAAGTTGATCCCTTTGGTTGTGTGTTTCCAATTTGTCAACCGCAGCATGCTACTTGGCAGCTATGGGTAACAGATGAAACAGCTCTTTCTGTGTCAGCATCGATGTATAACTGAGAGCAAGTCGAGGATGATTGGTCAAGTGAGGCATGCATCTAAGAGAAAACCCACAATATTATCCGGCCGGACTATTTGGAGGGGTAAGTAAATCTTTAGGTACTTAAATCAAAGAATGTGTTTGGATTTTGTTTTTGTTTTTTGGTGTTTTTTGTTTGTTTGTTTGTTTTTGCATGTTGTTCATTATAAATCCTTAGAATTGAAAAGCAATGATGAGTTTTCTGGTGGTGGTCCAAATTATACCTTTTATTTATTTATACCTAAAATACGCACGTTTCTTAAGTATTATCCTTGTCTTGAATCTTACTGTTCTATCTTCAAAGTCATCTCTTGTTTATAGGGATTGAGGCTTAATTACAAGTGGTAGGCCAGAGTGTGCTACTGCAGTTCATTTTGCCAGGTCTTTTTAAGAGCACTCTTAGTATACTTAGGAGGAAAGCTTGTGGTAATAACAGTTCATGCTTACTGAGCTTTACAATGTGCCAGGCCCCATGGTAAGTGCCTTATCTGCATTACCTAACTTAACTCCTTCTTACCGAGCTTCTAGTTCTTGGTCCAAGATTATAACTACTCCCTTATACAAATGGCCTTAATGTCCTTGGCCTTCTCTTTCCATCGTTCTTCCCTAGGAAAAGCTTCATCCAGCCAAATCCAATACTCTTATTTCTCCATTCACTCATTCCTAATTGAATTGTACAGAGAATGCACAACTCTCCTGATAGTTCTCACTTTAAGGTCATGTCTACAAACTCAAATGGCACAAAATGTAGCCTGATGATCACAGAAGCTCCCTCTCTAACCCCCCATACTCTGAATGAAAAGTTCCTAGGGTAGGAACCAACATAGTTGGTTCAAGGAACGGAGTGATGGGGGGAGGGGCGGCAGGAAATGATATCAGAGAGGCTACAAGCACCCAGCTCATGTAGGTGCCTGTAGGAGCTGGCTTTTAAGCCCAGTGAAGTGGGTAATCACTGGAGGGTTTTCAGCAGGTGAGAGATGCAGTGACTCAGATGATACCTGCTTCACTTCAGCTACTATTTGAGAATAGACGGTAAGGAGAATAGGCAAAAGCAGAAAAGCAGGAGATCACTGTAATAATCCCAACAGAAGATGATGGTAGCTTGGACCTGGGGGGTTGCAGGGTGAGCCATGAGACGTGATCTGATTTTGGTTATTTTTGAAGTTAGAGTCAATAGAGTTTGCTGATGATTTGGTTGTGAGGTGTGATGGAAAGTGAAGGGTCCACAATGGCAGTAAGGTTTTGGCCTGAGCAGCTTGAAGGTTGAAATTGCCCTTGACTGAGATGGGGAAGGCTGCTCCTGGGAGGAACCAGTTGGTGGGTGGGAGCAGGAAGTAAGTAACTGAAGAGTTTGTTTTGGAACATGTTGAGTTGGAGATGTCTATTAGGCATCTGTGTTAGTTTCCTAGGGCTTCTCTAACTACCACAAATGCGGCAACCACAGGAATGAATTCTCTCACAGTTCTGGACACCAGAAGTCTGAAATCTAAGTGTCAGCAGAACTGTGTCATCCCGAAGGCTCTAAAGGAGAATCTGTTCCTTGTCTTTTCTGGCAGTGGTGGTTGCCAGCCTTCCTTGACTTATGGCCACATTGCTCCAATCTCAGTCTCCTTGGTCAAATGATCTCCTCCTCTTCTTTTTTTTTTTTTTTCTTCTTTTTCTTTTTTGCTACAGGGAAGATGTGCTTGCCAGAGAGAAACAGAGAGAGAAGGAAACTGAGAAAGCACCCCTCCAAGTGGGGTGGTCTCCCCATAATCCCTTCTCCTCCATTCTCCTCTTGGGATTTTGGGCATGCACGTACACATGCCAGCATGAGTTTTAAGCTGCCAGGTCTGGGATTTGAAGCATGGTCGATTACGTGGGAGTCCAGCGACATAACCATTACACCATCTGCTGGTCCCTTATTCTCCATCTTATCAGAATCCTGGGCATGTGGGGGCCAGCAGGTGGCACAGTAGTCCAGGCAGCTGGACTCTCACATGACTGACCATGTTTCAAGTTCCGGACCTGGCAGCTTGCTTTCTCATTTTCCTTCTCCCTCTCTAGTCAACTTAAAAATTAATGAATAAAATAAAATAAAGAATCCTGGGCATGTGCATGCCCATTCCTGGCATGTTTTTCAAGCTTCCATGGCTGGGACTCAAACCTGGTTGGTCATGTGAGACCCAGCTTCCTCTGTGCAGTCCTTAACATCTGTGCTGAGGGACTGGCCTTATTTGTTTATAAAATGTTGCTCTATTTTGTATTTCCCAAAATACAGAGACTGAGACAAAGATTTGGATCTAGATAGTTCATTTGAAAGGTGTTGCCAGAAAGCACGAAGAGTGAGACAGAAAAGGTACAAAGCCAACATAAAGGTGTTAGCAGTCTCACCACTATACTTGGAACTTGGCCCATCAGAACTTCTGAGGAATATACAAAATACCTCCCAGGGCTGTCCTTCTGAAAGATGGGGTGGGGGGCGCAAATCTTTGTCCACTGACTCTCATCTCCCATTGGTTGAGTATTATCATTGGGGCATAAATTTTTTCCACTTCCAGGTAGTTCTTGTCTGAGGGCCAAGTTATTGAGTCATCAGGAAAGTCATGACACATTTTTCTGTTTTCTATGGACTGAATTGCTACAGTGGAGAAGGCTCTAGCAGCCAGAGGGGAGTCTTCCCCACAGCTGTGACTGAACTCAGAAGTGGGCCAAGCCACTGTACAATAGGCACAGTATTTGCCACCTCATCAATTTCCCCCACAAGAGTGTAAGCTCTTTGTAAGTGGAGATATTGTCATTTCTGTTCACTGAAGAACAAGAGCCTAGCACAGTGCTCAACATATAGTAGCTATCAATAAACATTAGTTGATTGGCTAATCCCATAACCTCGTGATTAAGGGAGTTAGATCCCATGTACCAACCATGGTTCAAATCCTGACCCTGGTGGTTTGAGAAACACACTGGGCACATGTGCTTGCATGCCAAAAATCCACACTGAACACATATGCTTGCATGCTCCAAATTCCTACAGGATGGAGAAATGAAGAAGGAATTGTGGCATGACCACACCCTATGGGTTGTTTACCTCCCCGTTTGGTTTCCTCTGGCAAATAAAATTAATAAATAGATATGAGTTGAATGAATTTAAAATTTCCTCATTAATCCAAGGGTCAGTATAATTAGTATTTTCACCTTTAAGCTCATTTTTATTTTATTCATGATATTGAGCACAAGCATGTGCATGAGAAAGAGGGAGAGAACACCCTTGACGTGGTCTTGTCACACTGAGATTCACGTCCTCCAGCTCATCAAGATCTTGGATGTGAGAGCCCCTGACGTGTTTTATATCTACTGGACCAGGGAACCGAGCCCATGGTTGGCCATCAGGCCTCTAGCCCTACAGTTTGGTCCACCACCAACTGAATCTTCAAGGCTGGACCATTATCCTTGTTTTCAGAGGGGAAACTAAGACTCTGAGTCTTGCTTCCTGGGGTCTCCCAGCTCACACAGACTTATCTGGAATATGAATTTGGGTGGTCTGACTTTAGACCTCAAGCTTTTAATTACTGGGTTGTCAGAAAAGTTGTGACATACTTTTCTATGTAGAAGTGTGTCATGACATATTTTTCTATGCAAAAATGTGTCATGACTTTTCCAACAACCCATGACTTTTCCAAGAACGAACTTCATCAGTAGCTAATTGTTCTAAGAAATATCATTGGACTTGATCATCAAATTTAGTACTGGGAGTATAATGGGTTTTTTTTGTTTGTTTGGGTTTTTTTTTTT
>NW_006203646.1:1759941-1776852 GCF_000334495.1 Tupaia belangeri chinensis
GGCTCCTTGGTTAAATGGTCTCCTCCTCTTCTTTTTTTTTTTTTTTATTCTTTTTCTTTTTTGCTACAGGGAAGATGTGCTTGCCAGAGAGAAACAGAGAGAGAAGGAAACTGAGAAAGCACCCCTCCAAGTGGGGTGGTCTCCCCATAATCCCTTCTCCTCCATTCTCCTCTTGGGATTTTGGGCATGCACGTACACATGCCAGCATGAGTTTTAAGCTGCCAGGTCTGGGATTTGAAGCATGGTCGATTACGTGGGAGTCCAGCGACATAACCATTACACCATCTGCTGGTCCCTTATTCTCCATCTTATCAGAATCCTGGGCATGTGGGGGCCAGCAGGTGGCACAGTAGTCCAGGCAGCTGGACTCTCACATGACTGACCATGTTTCAAGTTCCGGACCTGGCAGCTTGCTTTCTCATTTTCCTTCTCCCTCTCTAGTCAACTTAAAAATTAATGAATAAAATAAAATAAAGAATCCTGGGCATGTGCATGCCCATTCCTGGCATGTTTTTCAAGCTTCCATGGCTGGGACTCAAACCTGGTTGGTCATGTGAGACCCAGCTTCCTCTGTGCAGTCCTTAACATCTGTGCTGAGGGACTGGCCTTATTTGTTTATAAAATGTTGCTCTATTTTGTATTTCCCAAAATACAGAGACTGAGACAAAGATTTGGATCTAGATAGTTCATTTGAAAGGTGTTGCCAGAAAGCACGAAGAGTGAGACAGAAAAGGTACAAAGCCAACATAAAGGTGTTAGCAGTCTCACCACTATACTTGGAACTTGGCCCATCAGAACTTCTGAGGAATATACAAAATACCTCCCAGGGCTGTCCTTCTGAAAGATGGGGTGGGGGGCGCAAATCTTTGTCCACTGACTCTCATCTCCCATTGGTTGAGTATTATCATTGGGGCATAAATTTTTTCCACTTCCAGGTAGTTCTTGTCTGAGGGCCAAGTTATTGAGTCATCAGGAAAGTCATGACACATTTTTCTGTTTTCTATGGACTGAATTGCTACAGTGGAGAAGGCTCTAGCAGCCAGAGGGGAGTCTTCCCCACAGCTGTGACTGAACTCAGAAGTGGGCCAAGCCACTGTACAATAGGCACAGTATTTGCCACCTCATCAATTTCCCCCACAAGAGTGTAAGCTCTTTGTAAGTGGAGATATTGTCATTTCTGTTCACTGAAGAACAAGAGCCTAGCACAGTGCTCAACATATAGTAGCTATCAATAAACATTAGTTGATTGGCTAATCCCATAACCTCGTGATTAAGGGAGTTAGATCCCATGTACCAACCATGGTTCAAATCCTGACCCTGGTGGTTTGAGAAACACACTGGGCACATGTGCTTGCATGCCAAAAATCCACACTGAACACATATGCTTGCATGCTCCAAATTCCTACAGGATGGAGAAATGAAGAAGGAATTGTGGCATGACCACACCCTATGGGTTGTTTACCTCCCCGTTTGGTTTCCTCTGGCAAATAAAATTAATAAATAGATATGAGTTGAATGAATTTAAAATTTCCTCATTAATCCAAGGGTCAGTATAATTAGTATTTTCACCTTTAAGCTCATTTTTATTTTATTCATGATATTGAGCACAAGCATGTGCATGAGAAAGAGGGAGAGAACACCCTTGACGTGGTCTTGTCACACTGAGATTCACGTCCTCCAGCTCATCAAGATCTTGGATGTGAGAGCCCCTGACGTGTTTTATATCTACTGGACCAGGGAACCGAGCCCATGGTTGGCCATCAGGCCTCTAGCCCTACAGTTTGGTCCACCACCAACTGAATCTTCAAGGCTGGACCATTATCCTTGTTTTCAGAGGGGAAACTAAGACTCTGAGTCTTGCTTCCTGGGGTCTCCCAGCTCATACAGACTTATCTGGAATATGAATTTGGGTGGTCTGACTTTAGACCTCAAGCTTTTAATTACTGGGTTGTCAGAAAAGTTGTGACATACTTTTCTATGTAGAAGTGTGTCATGACATATTTTTCTATGCAAAAATGTGTCATGACTTTTCCAACAACCCATGACTTTTCCAAGAACGAACTTCATCAGTAGCTAATTGTTCTAAGAAATATCATTGGACTTGATCATCAAATTTAGTACTGGGAGTATAATGGGTTTTTTTTGTTTGTTTGGGTTTTTTTTTTTTGAGATTCCTTTGCTTATATGGCATAATGGCTTTCATGCTGTATTAGAGTATGATTAGAGAATTAATAGGAATGAAAAAGTCAAATGGTTCAAAGACCTTTGAGGGCAAGATAAATACACTTGTCCCGGTTTGATATGAGTTTGGGGGAGGTTCTGGCCCATGTACCCCATTCAAACTGAGCCTCCATATCCTCCATAGTTGGTGCCCTATAGCAGGGGTCAGCAAAACTTTTTCATTAAAGGCCAGATAGTAAAGAGTCTTTGCAGGCCACATGTCTCTGTGTCAACACTCAGCTCTGCCACTATATGGGGAAGGCAGCCCCTGAGACTATGTAAACAAGCGGGCATTGTGTTCCAGTAAAGTCTTATCTACTAAAACAGGGGCCAGGTCAGATTTGGCCACTGGCTGGGGTTTGCTAAACCCTGTCTTTTAGGAGCATAAACCAGATCTTCTGATCTTTTAAGAGAAGATGGAAATCAGGGGTTTTTATATAAAATGTCCCCCAGCTTGCTCTCCCTAATTAAGTGGCCTGCCATATTGCCTCAGAGGCTTGTATACTTCTGTTCAGTAAATAAGACATAAACATCAACAACCATAATACCCATGGCACGTGAAAAACACTGTTTTCCCCTCAAATAGAGAAAAATCCCTCTGGACCTGGCTTTATGGTGCTTAGCTAGGATTTGAAAGTTAGGTAACATTTTCCTGTGTAAAATTTAGGATATGGGAACATTCCCAGCAAAGGCAATGGTATGAACAAAAGTATTTGGGGGAACCACAAGTAGTGTATTCATTTTGAAAAGGAGCAGTAGGCAATGCATTTGGAAAAGCAGGGAGGTGGATCGATGGCTGATGAGGGGCCTGGAGTCTGGTCTAGAGACCAAGAGCAGAGTGCTCGCAACTGCCCTGTAGGAAGACTGATGTTAGCAGTGCCTATTAAAGATGGGGCACATGGTGATCAAAAAATGGGGAGACCTGTTAAAGGGACTGCTGTAATACACAGTAATCGTTTCTTGAAATGAGCTCAGAGCAGTGCTTGATTTCTAGCTCAAGAACAAGACCATCAAATGCTAGAGCTGGGAGAAAGTTCCAAGGGCAAGCCCAGCTGCTTCCAACTGCAGACAGGGAAGATGTGATCTAGGGGGACATGTCACATGCCTATGCCACACAGCAAGCTAGGGAGAGACACGCCTGAAACCTGGGTTCCCGAGTCAATGCACACCAAAGTGCTTTGGAAGGATATAGTCTCACAGAGAAAGAGGTTTGACTGTACATATCATATAGGTCAAAAATCCAACATAAAATTTAAAGACAAGGCCAGCCCCAAAGCGTTGCAGGCTAAGTGCTATGTGTAGAAAGCCAGATTCTCACATGGCCAACTGCAGTTTGAATCCCACTCCAGGTAGCTTGAAAAACATGCCAGGCTCATGTGTGCCTGCCCAAAATTCTGAGGGCATTTTGATGGAGAAATGGAGGAAAAGAATTGTGGCATGACCACATTGCTTTCTCTCCCTCCCTCCTCTCTGGTAAATGCACATTTTCACTGGCAATAAATAATAATAATAGTGTATTAAAATATTTAAAGACATCAGGAAAAACATGTGTAACAAATTCAATAGGCCAAGGCTTGTTAATTTTATTATATGAGTAACTCTTCCTTAGTAAAACCCTAATATACCCATAGAATGGGCAAAAGACAGTTTGAAGTGGGCAAGCTTGTGCTGCTGGATCACATATGGCCAACTGTGTGATTTGAGTCCTGGACCCAGCAGCTTGAAAACCACCCCAAGAGCCCATGCATGTGTGCCCAAAATCCCACAAGGAGGATAGAGGAGAAGGGTTACAACATAGCTATTTACCTGAAGGGTGCTTTCTCACTGCCGCTACTCCCTGTCTCTCTCTGGCACATTCACACTCTATGGCAAATTTAAAAATAAATAATAATAAAGAGGACCAGCAGGTGGTGTGGAGGTTAAGGTGCTGGATCACACATGGCCAATTCTGTGGTTTGAGTCCTGGACCCAGCTGTTTGAAAAATCATGCTGTGCACATGCAGATGTGTGTCCAAAATCCCAAGAGGAGAACAGAGGACAAGGGATTGCAGTGTGATCATCCCTGGGAGGTGACTTCTCACTTTCTCTTTCTCTCTCTCTCTAGTGAGCACACGTGTCCCATAGTAAAAACTGAAGTAAGCTAAAAAATAAAATTTAAAAAGGATGGTTCATTTTAAAAAAAGAGCAATAATTAGCTTTTAAAACTCCAGTCTCTAGAGAGCAAAGAAATGTGAATTAAAGCAATGTATTCAATTTCATAACCAACTTGAGAAAATAACATACATATATGTAATTTTTAAAAATAATTATTTTTATTTAACTTTATTTATTATTATCATTATTTTTTTGAACTTGAGAGACAGATAAAGAGAGAAAGTGAGAAAGCAAGCCACCAGATCCAGAACTTGAACCATGGTCAACCATGTGGGAGTCTAGCACCATCAACACCACACCAACCCGCCGGCCCCATATATGTAACTTTTTTAAATGATGACTTAGTCTTGGTAATGGTCCACTTTTTTTTTTTTTTTTCAGAGATGAATTTTTCTGCTATAGGGCAAGTGTGCTCTCCAGAGAGACAAAAAGCAAGAAATCACCCCCGCCCTCGGAGGGGAGATGGCCATGCCACAATCCCTTCTCCTCCATTCTCCTCTTAGGATTTTGGGGGTGCACACACATACACCCAGGATGAGTTTTAAGCCACCAGGTCTAGGACTCAAACCACGGTTGACCATGTGGGAGTCCAACACCTTCACCACTATGCCACCTGCTGGCCCCAATGGTCCACTTTCTAATATTGTTGTTAATGGGGAAATGTTTTACTACAGCCTCCCTGGAGGTCAATCTACAATCCATTCCAAAAGTCTTAAAACTTTTCATACCCTTTGTATAAGTCAGGATTCTCCAGAGAATCAGAAGTACTGGAGATTGATTGAATGATTGCCTATAATTAATTATAAGGAATTGGGGTGCTGACAGGTGGTGTGGTGGTTAAGGGTGTTGGGCTCTCACATGGCCGACTGTGGTTCGAGTCCCGGCTTTCTTTCTCACTTTCCCTCTCTCTCTCTCTCTTGTTCTGTCCCTTTCTGGTCAAATTTAAAATAAATAAAGTTAAATAAAATCATTCTTTAAAAAAATTATAAGGAATTGGTTTGTATGTTTATGGAGGCTAAGTCCCAAGATCTGCAAACTGGAAATGCAGGAAAACTGTTGAAGTAGTTCCAGTTTAGTCCAAAGGCCTGAGACACAGAAGAGCTGATGGTATAGTTCTAGTCCAAATGCCAGTGAACTCTAGATCCAGGAAGAGCTGATGTTTCAGTTTAAGTCTGAAGGTAGGAAAAATGAATCTCCTAACTTACCCATTTTTGAATTGTTAACAGAAACACCCAAGCCTGGGTGGTTTTATAAAGAAGATAGAAGTTTGTTAATAAACTTAAGATCCTGGTAACTGGAAAGTCCAAAGTCCTAGGCCTGTACCATGGCCAATGGAAGCACAAAAGGATGGCGGGCATGTGGGGAGAGATGAGAGATGAGAAATGAGAGAGAGAGAGCCTGACTGATCTCTCTTTTGTAACAACCAGTTCTCTTGAGACCTAACCCCTTTCACCAGACCTATACCTCACTGAGTCTCATAAGACATCACCAATCTATTATTCATGGTTCTGTTGCCTCCATTAGACAATCAACATGAATCAATGACCAGTCACTAGGCTTCACCAAGACACCATGAAGGAATTAAGTTTTTACTTCATACCTTTACAATGCAGTCAATATAATCAAATCCCAATACAACTGTCACAGTTGTCTCTGACTAGTCTGCCTTGGCTGCGGTCTACATGCCCAGCCAAAGATACCATCACATTGCTCTCACAGTAGGGACCAGATGGTGGTAGAAGGTAGACTTGTTCAAGGTCTTAATAGTATTTTATGCATGCTTAAGTTTCCAAGTAATACTTGTGTAATCAAACAATTTTTAAATGGGAGATTTCCCAGCACCCTACTTCAGCCTCGCTCCCTGGGCTGGCTTAGTGGCCATGCCCCAATCCTCAGCTCCTTAACCCCTCAAGCTTTTGGCAGCCCCTCATAAAAGGTAAGTTGTAGCATCCCCAGTGCCCCAAGGAAGGTAGTGTCCTGCTGCTGACAGTTAGACCTCCTCAGCTCAAGGGTCCCACAGGCCAGCTTGTCTGTCACTTTTTATGTCCGGTCTCAGTCTCCTTCCTGTTCATTGTCTGTCGAGGAGGGGGGTCTGGCAAGCTCAGAGGCTTTGAAGTTAATGGTGTCTTTTATTTCCCCCTTCTGGAGTCTGGGGAGCTCTTAGTGTCTTGTTCCATTGTCCCCCGCAGGATCTGGATCTGGCTGGAAAGCTCTTAGGCACACCTACCTATTCCAGTGTTCCCAACCAGGACTGCTACTGTGTGTGGTCCCACGGTGGGGGGGTGAGGGGTGGGGATGGGAAGCAGTATTTCAAAATCAGGAGATATTTCTATTTCTTCTTTCTTTTGAAAAGTCTAGTGATCTGGCAATAATGAGTCCAAATTCCTGAGCTGGAACAGTCCAAGGGGCATCAAGGGTCTCCCCGCTGTGGATGTGGCATGAACTCTGACTCACCATAGTCCTTACCACTCCCTTCTGTTCCTGGCACCAAGCAGGTGCAGCCATTGACATCAAACTCAGTCCTTCTCTGTCCTGTATCTCTTTGAAAAGTGGTGAGTGTGTTGTGGGGGATGGGGGAATGGGTTAGACCAGGACTGTGACATTTTTCTTCCATTTAACAAGCTACTCTCACTTAAGTTATTTTCACTTTTCTTTTATTATTTTTAAATTTTGTTTTTAAGAGAGGTTTTTGCTATAGGGCACGTGTGTTCGCTGGAGAGACAGAGAGAGAGAGTGAGACAGAAAGTGAGAAATCACCCCCCAGGGGTGATTGGCCACACTGTAATCCCTTCTTCTCCATTCTCCTCTCGGGATTTTGGGCACATGTCCACACATGCCTGGCATGAGTTTTAAGCCGCTGGGTCCAGGACTTGAATCATAATCAACTATGTGGGAGTCCAGCAATGTAACCATCACACCATGATTGACCCACTTAACCCCCCTGGGTTTGTTTCTCCACCCTGGCTCACATCCCATCTCCTCCTATCACAGAAAGGGAAATTAAGGCCCTTTGAAGGAAGGCTACTCATTCAAGTCCCTCCAGTAAGTTTACACAAAGCTTTGTAGGCTCTAAAGAGCAATGCATTGGGAAGTTTCTAGCATGTTTCATTAGTATCAAGGACAAAGTAAGATTGGAGAGCAACTTGTACTTCCACTCACATTTCTTCTTTTCATGGTCATGATAGCCCTTAAAGGAAAGAGTTAGTCTTTCATTTTACTGATATAAATGAGGCCCAAAGAGCATTACTGGCCTGTCTAGGGTTGCGCAACTTTCTGGGTCTTATCTGAAAAATGGAAACAATAGCTCCTTTTCTGTCTGAAGGCTGGCCAGGTGATCCTCTTAAGCCCCTGTAGGCTCTACTATTCTCATATCCATCATTTACTCATTAGTTCAATAAATCTCTACAGATCACTTCCTTTACTTCAGGTGCCACACTAGTGGCCGGGGAAGAGAATATGAAAAAGATGTGGTCCTTGTCCTCAGGAAGGCTGCACTGAGTAAGGGCAGACAGACATGAGTACGGGAACTGGAGGAAAGGGGGTGGATAACTATTTGGGAATCAGAAAAGCCCGCTCAGTGGATGCAGGGATATATGGCATAGTACCTGGCACATGCCAAACATTCCATGGCTAGAATTGCTCATATTACTAACAAAATATATAATTACTGGGACGGGGGGGAGCCGAGAATTGCACATGGAAGGGGAGGGTGAGTTCAGGTTAAGAATCATGTATTATTGGGGAACCAGCTGATGGCACAATGGTTATGTCACTGGACTCCCATGTAGTTGACTATGGTTCAAGACCCAGACCTGATGGCTTAACACTCATGCCAAGTATGTGTATGCGCGAGCCCAAGATCCCAAGAAGAGAATGGAAGAGAAATAAATGCAGAGTGGCTATTCCCCCTTGGGGTGATGATTTCTTGCTTCCTGGCTCTCTCTGGCTCTCTGGCAAGTACACATGCGCTATAGCAAAAATCTTAAAAAAAAAAAAAAAAAGTTTTATTGAAAGGAAACATAAGTGGATTTCTTCTGGGATGGAGGTCGATGGGATAAGGTAAGCACAGTGCTAGCTACACAAATTTGTAAAGCCTATTGCAAAATGAAAATACTGGGACCTGTGCTCAAAAATCAAGGAAAAGTGCTGTTAAATATACAAAAACATAGTTTTCCCCTTTCTCTTTTCTTTCCATCTCTTTCAACTTGTCATTTTTTTAAATGTTACTTAATAGTCTGAGTAAATTTAAAACATCAGCAGGGTTTTGTTTTTTATCAGCTATCTTTATATTGCAAAATGCCAATTTTAAATGCAAAAATAAGATTTATGGGCCCAACAGGTGGCGTAGTGGTTAAGGTGCTGGAATCCCACATGGTCACAGTTCGAGTCCTGGACCTGGTCACTTGAAACTCATGCCAGACGCCTGTGTGTGTGTGCTCTCTCTGAGAGGAAAATAGAGAAGGGATTGCAATGCAACCATCCTCTCTGGAAGGTGATATCTCACTTCCTGCCTCTCTGACAAGTGCACACACCCTACAGCAACAAAACCAAACCAAACCAAACAAAAACAAAACAAAACTACAAATAAACTATTTAACGTACTATAGCTTGTACATGTACATATATTTAGTTCTTACTATAATGGTGGGAAAACTGCACAAAACTAATTTAACTGTTTTTATTTCACTTCTGTTTAAAAACTATTTCTTCCATGAGTGAATAAGATATGGAGAGAGGAACAGCACCTCCAACAGGGAACTAATGCCATGATCCACTCCCAGCTTCAGCCAGCTCTGGATTATTGGCACATGCATGTCTGGTGAACTCAGGGAGGTGTCTGGACAAGACCCAGAAATGTTTTCCAGTCAGTGAAACTGCCTCATAAAGAGTCATACTTTACCACTGCACTGTTGTCTGACCCCTGTTTCACTTCTTTTTTTTTTTCTATTTAATTTTATTTATTCATTAATTTATTTTAATTTGACCAGAGAAAGAGAAAAAGAGAGAGAGGGAAAGTGAGAAAGCAAGTCACCAGACCTGGGACTCAAACTGTGATTGACCATGTGGGAGTGTCTTGCACCTTAACCACCATACCACCTGCTAGGCCCACCCCTGTTTTGCTTCTTTTTTTTTTTTTTAGAGAGGTTTTTGCTATAGGGTATGTGCACTCGCCAGAAAGACAGAGACAGAGAGACAGAAAGTGAGAAATCACCCCCTGGGGAGGATGGCCATGCCGCAAACCCTTCTCCTCCATTCTTCTCTCGGGATCTTGGGCATGCACGCACACACGCCCGGTGTGAGTTTAAGCCATCAGGTCTGGGACTCGAACCATGGTCGACTACATGGGAGTCCAGCGACATAGCCATTATGCTGGTCCCACCCCTGTTTCACTTCTTGATACTTGCATATCCAATAAGTACTCTCTGCCTTTGGCTTAATGGTGAGAAAGGAAAAGTCAAAGGAAAAAGAACTATGGATTGTGCTATTTTTCTTTCTTTTTTAAAAAATAATTATTTATTTTATTCCATTTGTTATTATCATTTTTTAATTTGACCAGACAGAGAGAGAGAACAGCAAGCCACAAGGTCCAGGACTCGAACTGCGGTCAGCCCTGTGGGAATCCAGCTCCTTTAGCCACCTTGCCATCTGCCATCCCCCACTATTTTTCTTTTATATCATAACACATAGTTACCTAATGCAGGGAAGCAATACCCAAAACATATGACAACATTCCTTGGTCATTCATGTTTGTCAGAACGTTGTTGTCTTACTATAGGTTGAACTGTGTTCCCCCAGAAGATATGTGGATGTCCTCATCCTCAGTATCTCGGAACATGACATTATTTGGAAATAGAGTAATTGCAGATGTCATTAGTTAAGATGAGGCCATACTGGGGCCAGCCACACAGTACAGCAGTTACGCATTGTGCAGAGGAGGCCAGATCTCACATGGCCCACCCCAGTTCAAATTTCAGTCCTAGTAGCTTGAAAAACATACCTGCCTGTGCCCAGGATCATAACAGGATGAAGATATGGAAGAAAAAGGATTGTGTATGATCAGCCACCATTGGTGGCTTCTTCTGTCTCTCTCTGACATTAAAAAAAAAAAAAAAAAAAAATAAAACTGTATCTTCTTGCCCCCCCTGGCATTAAAAAAAAAAAAAAAAAAAGATAAGACTGTATTGGAGAAGTGTGGACCTTTGGTCCAATATGCAGGTATTTTATAAGAACTGTGTGGGAGCCAGCCGGTGGCAGGGTGGTTAAGGTGCTGGGCTCCCACATGGCCAACCACAGTTCAAATCCCTGACCTGGCAGATTGCTTTCTCTCTCTGTTTCTCTCTGGTAAGCACACATACCCTATAGCAAATTAATAATAATAATAATAATAATAATAATAAATTAAATAAAATAAATAATTATAAGAAGGAAAAGGAGACAACTACGTGAAGGTAAGAGGGAAACATTCATGTGAAGAGGGAGGCAGAGTTCAGAGGCATACAACTCCAAGTCACAGAACAACAAGGATTCCTGGCCACCACCAGAAACTAGGGAATGGAGAAAATAAAATAAAGTAAAATAAAGTAAAATAAAATAAAATATAATACTCTTCCTTAGAGTCTTCAGAAGGAGTGTGACCCTGTTGACATCTGATTTCAGATTTCTGGCCTCCAAAACTACGAGAGTATGCATTTCTGTAGTTTTAAGTCACTCAGTGTGGGGGCTGGCAGGTGATGTGGTGGTTAAGGGCACTGGATTCCCACATGGCTGACTAGGGTTTGAATCCTGGACCTGGCGGCTTGCTGTCTTACTTTCTCTCTTTCTCACACTCTGTCCCTCTCTGGTCAAATTAAAATAAATAAATAAATAAAACATAGTTAAATAAAAATAATTCTTTTTAAAAAAATTACCTAGTGTGTGATCCTTGGTTAAGGCAGTGTTGGGAACCTGGAACCACCTTGTTCCTGTGGTCCAAGCAAGTTCTGGTTCAAATGGGAACCATGGCCCCTCAGGGCTGTCAGTGCTGCCCCCACCCAGTACCCAGGTGTAGACATAACTTGATATCCTTTCACTCCCTTTGAATCTCACTGACCTCCGTCTGGAATCTGTGCTCATGAGGCTTGGGGATACCGTATGTGAATGGAACGGACGATATGCAGAGAACGACAGACACCTATTACCTGTGTCCCCTCTGCTCATCTGTGTGTTCCACTGTAACAAAGCACAGGTTCAAAGATAAAGTTCTTAAGAATTTCACGATGGAGACAGCAGAGCATTAAACCAAACGTGGGGCCCTTCCGGTCAGTGGGTACTATACAGCTGCATGGGTCACACACTGGGGCCTGAACTGGCTGGCTCTAGCTTTCAGAAGACTTATTTTCCATTCATTTCTTTTGTATCTTGTACCTATTATAACAAGTATTACGGGCCAGCTTTATAAATGTCAAAGGTTTGAGTTCTGTTTGCAACATGCTGCCGTTTCATTCTTCCTGCCTGATTCTCAGACCTAACCTGCAGAATTATAACTCAAGAATTTCTACTCAAGGATTAGAAAGGATCTGGCAAATGTCCTCTTGACTATGTAGAACATATGGCTAGAAACCATTTAAAGAGGTCGGCTTGGTTTTTGGTTAAAAACCAAAGTGGTAATAAGGCAGATGTCTTCCTTCTGTCCCTATAAACCAAGCCAGCCTCATGCTTTTGGTCTCAAATGGAGTAATACAAGCCATTAAGACCCTGGGGAAACCCTACTCCAAGTAGATGTCTCAATTTCCCCCTGAAAACTGAGTGTTTGAGGACTTTATCTCCTTACCCACCTGTTCAGGATGTTCACTGCTGTGTGGTTACAGCAGCAAAGGACTAGAAAGGAGTAAATGTCCAGCAAAGGAGACTGGTCACATGCATCACTGCGTGCGGCCTGTGGGTGCTGCAGTGACACAGCTGCAACAACTGGAAAATATAAAGCAAAGAAGGATGTGAAGCGTGGGCTACCATGCACATAAGGGAAAAAAGGCATCAACGTCTATATATACTTTTTTTAAAAAAAAAGAAATACTTATTTTAATTCCATTTGTTGTTATTTTTATTTTTTTATTTTTTGAAGAGGTTTTTTTGCTATAGGGCATGTGTGCTCGCCAGAAAGACAGAGAGAGATAAAGCGAGAAATCACCCCCTAGGGAGGATGGCCACGTCGCAATCCCTTCTCCTCCATTCTCCTCTTGGGATCTTGGGCACGCACACACATGCGCCTAGCCAGGTCCAGGACTCGAACCGCGGTCGGCTACATGGGAGTTTAGCAACATAGCCATTACATTAACAGCTGGTCCCTTGTTATTATTTTTTAATTTGACCAGACAGAGAGGCAGAGAAAAGGAAGGTGCGAAAGCAAGCCACCAGGTCCAGGACTCGAACTGCAGTCAGCCATGTGGGGATCCAGTACTTTTAACCAACACGCCACCTGCTGGCCATCTTTGGAGAAGAGAATGAGGCCTGGGACTGGCGTGAGAGCATGTGCATGTCACCATCTATGAGTGTCTGTATCATGAAGACAAGAGGCAGGAAGGTTCAGTGCAAAAGGAGCAGCTGATAAAATAATCCTACAGTGGAAATATTAGACTCATTTGTTCTCTAAGGAAGACCAAAAAGGGTATAGAATATTTTTTTCTCATCTGGTACATGGGAAAGTTGGAGAGTGCACTTGCTCTAAACCGTGGTTCTCAACCTGCCAGCTTTAGAGGCTGTGGGTAGAGCACAGTGATTGACTCATAGCGAGCACTTAGTAAGAGTTGTTTTTGACTGAGTGAATGAATGAGTACTTCTTGGCTTCATGAGGGATGGAGCAGGTAGGAGAAGTAACTCCAGCTGCACTGCTCCCCTGCTCCCAGTACAGGAAGCCTGCCTCTAAGGGAACCTGTGGACAGTGACTCACCACCCGACCCATCATTGGTGCAATGTGTTTTTACTCTTCAGAGATGCTGGGCAAACGAGGAGCTCCTGAGAATGATACACAAAGAAGTGCAGGACAAGTATGTGTAGAATTTTCTTGAAATAGCCTCTGGAAAGGCCAGCACATGGCATGGTGGTTAAAGCACTGGACTCCAACATAGTCAACCACAGTTCAAGCCCTGGATTGAGGGGTAACCAACCCCTTCGGGGGATTGATTTCTCACTTTCCCTCTCTTTGTCTCTCTCTGTCTCTGTCTCTCTGGTGAGCATACATGCCCTATGGTAAAGACCTAAAAAATAAAAAGCCTCTGGGGAAAAGCCCAAGTTTCTGCTTCCCTCTCCAGTTATCAGAATTACCGATAACAGAGAGATGAAGTTTAGGAAAAGAGACTTTCAATTAGTGAGTAATAAAAGCCTTTCTTCTTTCAGTGCACCCAGCAGAAAGAAATTATCAAGAAAGAAAAAATACCGGATGAACGTAGAAGATATAATGCTAAGTGAAATAAGCCAGGCTATTAAAGACAAATACTGTAAGTCCTTACTTAACATTTACGGAGCTTCCTCACTCCTGAGCAGAAACCAAGGATAGCGGAGCAGTAGAGAGTGATGGTAGATACTAGAAGCTGCATAGGTGAACTGGGGTGGGGTGGGGCTTGGGAGAAAATTATTAACAAACATAAGAATGCACGTAAAATTGGAATAGGTTGGGACCAGCAGATGACATAATGGTTGAGTTGTTGTACTCCCATGTAGTTAATTAATCACGGTTCAAGTCTCAGACCCAGCAGCTTAAAACTCAAGCTGGGCATGTGCGGTTGCATGCCCAAAATCCTGAGAGGAGAATAGAAGAGTGGGGATTGCAGCATGACCATCGCCCCCTTCCCAGCCCAGTGTGATTTCTTACTTTCTGTCTCTCTGTCTCTCCAGCAAGCACACATGCCCTATAGCAAAAATATCTCTTAAAACAAAAACAAAAACAAAAACGGGGACCGGCAGATGGTATGGTGGTTAAGGGTCCTGGACTCCCATATAGCCAACCATGGGACTCAAGTCCCGGACCCGGTGGCTTGCTTTCTCACTTTTTTTCTCTCTCACTCTCACTCTGTCCCTCTCTGGCCAAATTAAAATAAATAAATAAATAAATAAATAAATAAAGTTAAATAAAATAAGTGTTTAAAAAATAAATAACAAACATATTGTAGCAGGTGGTGTGAAGGTAAAGCGGCTGGATCCCTCATGGCTGACTGCACAGAGTCCCAGACCCATGCCTTGAGAGACACACAAGGTGCATGAGCAAGTTTGCCCAAAATCTCAAGAGAAGAATGAAGAGGGGATTGCTAGAGGGCGCATGCACTAGTCAGAGAGAGACAGAGAAACAGAGAGGGGAAAGTGAGAAATCACTCTCCATGGAGAATGGACACACTGCAATCCCTTCTCCTCTATTCTCCTCTGGGGATTTTGAGCACGCACATACATGTGCCAGTGTGTTTCCAAGCAGCTAGGTCTGGGACTTGAATCACACAGGCAGTCATGCTGCCTTAACTTTCACACCAACTGCTGGCTCTAATCTTTTTATTTAATATATTGCAGGGGCCAGCAGGTGGCATGGTGGTTAAGGGCGCTGGACTCCCATGTGGCTGACTGAAGTTTGAGTCCCAGACCTAGCGGCTACCTTTCTCACTTTCTCTCTCTCTCTGTCCCTCTCTGGTCAAACTAAAAGAAATAAATAAAATAATTTAAAAATATATATTGCAAACATTTTCCCAGTTCATTATATAATCTTTTTTTAAAAGAATTGTTTTATTTAATTTTACTCATTGTCATTATTTTATTTATTTATTTTTCTTGAGGTTGACCAGAGAGAGACAGAGAATGAGAAAAAAGGAAAGTGAAAAAGCAAGCTGTGAGGTCTGGGACTTGAACCGCAGTCAGCCATGTGGGAGTCCAGACATTTTAACCACCATGACACCTGCTGGCCTCATTATAAAATCTTTAAAAACAATTTTTTTTTAAAAAAAAGAGTTAAATCATTATTTAACCAGTTCCCTATTCTAATAATTCACTATAATAAAAAAGCATTTGGGGGCTGACTCCGTAGCCTGAGGGTTGATGGGTCATGTGGGATCTGTTTCTCTTAACCACTAGGCCATGGGGCCATACCCCTACCTTAATTTATCCACTTACCCTTTCCCCACAAAAGCGAAATGCCGCACTTACCTTACAGTGAACATTTAAGAATAGGTATACTGAGGGACCAGCAGTTAGCGTAATGGCTATGTGGCTGGACTCCTGCGTAGTCAACTGAGATTCAAGTCTCGGACCCGGTGGCTTAAACTCATGCCGGCTGCGTGTGCGTGCGTGCCCAAGATCCCGAGAGGAGAATGGAGGAGAAGGGATTGCAGCGTGACCATCCCCCCTGGGGGGTGATTTCTCGCTTTCTGTCTCTCTGTCTCTCTCCATCTGTCTGGTGAGCGCATGCGCCCTATAGCAAAAATCTCTCAAAAAAAAAAATAGGTATACTGAACATTTTTAGGTTTTCAACTGTTCCACTGATGTGTGATGTAGCCACTCTTGTGTCAAAACCACACTCTTAATTATAGCTTTGTAATATGCTTTAAGATTTGGTAATACAAGCTATTCCCCATCTTTAAAATACGAATTTCTCAGTTTTTCTCCCGTATATTCTTCCATTTGAATGTTAGAAATATCCACCACGCCACCTGCCGGCCCCTAATTTTTGTAATTTCTTAAGAACCTGCACATTTACTAAGTTTAATTCCTAAGTATTTTATACTTTTATGAGTAGATTGACATTATAACTGGTTTTCAAGATCTGACGATTACTTTAAAACATTTTTGCCAGATTTATCTTTCCTTGAAAGAAACCAGTTAGAAACGAGAGTGTGACTCTGACAGTAGTTACTGTTTATATCAGGCATGGTGATTATATCTTTTCATGCAACATCTCATCTAGTGACAAAGTCTCTCCAGCAGGATGGTGCAACATTTATTCCTGCTTTACACATGAAGGATCCCAGAGTTGGAGGAATCTGGCAAAAGCAAACAAACAAAAAAAATCGAGACAGCCCAAAGTTGTGCCCACTCCAGTCTTTCTGAACTCAACCAAATGAATTAAAAAGACAATGCTTTCTTTCCAACCTTGGGAAGCTGCAAAAAGACCGATTTTCCTCTAGTGCAAGGCGTAGAAAAATACTTTGCAGGAGCGTAATAACTACAGTGACTTTCTGAGCTCCTCTAGAATTAGGGACTGGTGGGTAACCAGGAGTGCTTTTCTGGAGCTTTCGTGTGAATGTTCCGTTTGGAAATTTATCCCATTATCTCAGGACAGTGGAGGCGAAAACAGGTGGAAGCGACCTCTGGAAAACCAGAGCAGTGCACACGGAAGGCAGAACTTTCTGGGGCCATCCCGCCCGCGCTTGTGGTGGGCGCAGGTGGCGCCGCGGTGCCTGCGATCCCGGAGCAAGCCGGCGGGTTGCCAAGAGGCCACCTCGAAGCTCCGTGAAGGTGAGAAGAAGCTTTCCTTCTGGACGAGAGAGGAGGGCGGGCAGGAAGCGGTGCAAGGGCTAGAGGCTC
>NW_006203646.1:1776924-1778132 GCF_000334495.1 Tupaia belangeri chinensis
GCTAGTCTGGCTGCGGAGACGGCTGTCCAGAACGCGAAGCGCCCCAGGCGAGAGTCCAGCGGTGGACAGGCACCCAGAGCACCTCTGGCTCGGCCCTGGGAGGCGCCTGCAGCCCCCCACGTCCGGAGAAGGATGCGTGAGTTTCGCCCCGGCTCGAGGGCAGGATGTGGGAGCAGGACAAAGGCTGAGCGGCGGGGGGGGGGTTGGGGACCGCGAGCCGGGGGGCCCCGAGCCCCAGCGTCCGGCGAGCTAGCAGAGCCGGCAACTTTCTCTGCAACTTTTGCAGAAGGGAAGATAAAAATTTTGCAAGTTGTTGCACAGTTCCAGGTCACCCTAGATCCAGCGAGCAGGAGAGGGCACCGCAACCTTCTACGGGACGGGGCAGGAAGCGGGAGCGCCCGTCCGGGCCACGGGTCGGGGTGAGGGAGTATAAGAACCAGGGTCGGAGACCCGGCGCGCTCTGGTGCTGAAGTTGCGGGTGTCTACACAGGGTGCCTCCTGAGGGCTGGGTAGCCTCGGATCGCGGCGCCGCATACGCGATGATGGATGAACCGTGGTGGGAAGGGCGCGTCGCCTCGGACGTCCACTGCACCCTGCGCGAGAAGGTCAGTTCCTCCCACCCTTGTCACTCTCCAGACTGGGTATTTAAAGTTTCTTTCACTCTCGCCTCTGCGTTCCCGGGTGGCCCCGCGTGGGAACCGAGAACTCCTGGTGCCTTTCTTCCTGCCTGCCCTTTACCTTCTCCCAGAGGGGTGGAGTGAGACCAGGGGTGGGGGATATCGGAGAGTTCAAAGTTAGCCTTTCTGACCAGGAGCCGAGGAACCCAGAACCGCCGGTGGCCTAAACCGAGACAGCCCCGGCCCCCAAGACCGCATTTCCCATGCCACCCGGGGTGGTTTTAAATGGTGCATACATGGACTTTTGAAAAGTATCGCGTATTCATTCTAGTGCTATTTAAAAATACGTGTATATCTAGCAAGTTCTGAAAACGGTAAGTGATGCTGGTTTTCCATTATTTGTAATAATGATGTACCAATTCCTTTTTTTTTTTTTTTTTGGAGAGATTCACTGTAGGGCGCGTGCGCTCGCCAGACAGACAGAGAGAGACATAGAGACAGAAAGCGAGAAATCACCCCCCAGGGGGGATGGTCACGCCGCAATCCCTTCTCCTCCATTCTCCTCTCGGGATCTTGGGCACGCACGCACAC
>NW_006203646.1:1780152-1791548 GCF_000334495.1 Tupaia belangeri chinensis
CGTATAGCATATAAATTACAATATATATTATATTATATTACATTATATTTATACTTACCTAGGATAGGACTGAATGATTGAAATTTTAAAGACCCAATCTAATAGAAAGAGACTGCAGACTGGGAGGCTGAGTGCAGAAAACAAAAACTCCCCTGCCAGTTTGCCTCTTGTGGCAGAAGGTGGGGGCAGCTGAAATGTGATCCCCGCACTTCCCTCCCCTCCAGGAGACTAGTGCTGACAGGCTTTGGGAAGGTGGAAAAGTCCAGGTGGGCTGAAGGCAGGGTCTGTGTCTTGGAAAGGGTGGTGTGGGGAACAGGTGTGAAGCAGGGAGTGCCTAAAGCAACAGAAAGTTATTCTTTCCAGCTCGGAAACTAAAAAATCCGAGGTCAAGGTATTGGAAGGGTCATGCTCTCTCAAAAGCTCTAAAGGAGTACCTTCCTTCTCTCTTCTTAAATTTGGGGGGGTTGCTGGAAGCCTTTGGTGTTCCTTGACTATCGCTTCCTCACTCCAGGCCCTGCCTGTGTGGTCACATGGTTCTGTGTGTGTGTGTGTGTGTGTGTGTGTGTGTGTGTGCGTGCCTGTGTCTGTTTTCTCACATAAGAACACCAGCCTTTGGAATAAGACCTGCCCTGATCCAATATGACCTCATCATAATTTAACTGATTACAGTGGACAAGAGCGTATCGCCTTCCTTTTTTTTTTTTTTTTTTTTTTTTTTTTAAGTTTTGTTTTTTTTTTTTTTTTTTAAGTTTTGCTATAGGGCACCCGTGATCATGGGAGGAAATACTCCCAGAAAGGATGGCTGTGTCACAATCTCTTCTCCATTCTTCTCTCGGGATTTTGGGTATGCATGCACATGCACCTGGGGTGCTTTTAAGCCATGTAGTCAGCCACCTTAACCACCATTCTACCCAGCTAGCCCCAAACCATATTTTAAGTAAGACCACATTTGTGATTCCAGGTGCACCTGAAGTTTGGGGGACACTATTCATCCCAGGACAAAGCAGGAAAGGGCTTCTCAGTGGGATTCCTGGCTCCCTACATAGACAAGTACCACACTGAGTACATTTTTTCCTGACACCTATGGGAGCTCTGCTTAGAGAATTACCAGCAACTTGAGGTTTTTTCCTTATTATGGAGTGGCTTTCTTCTGGCATATTAATGCTTTTTCTATTTTCCTGTGCCTACTGATCTCTCTCTGACTGGCATTGCTTGGCCAGGCTATAGTTTTCCCTCTGTTCCCTTGGCCTTCCTGGAATAGAAGGGCCAAGGTGTGGCACATTCTGGACAAATGGAAAAGAAGTCCTGGTCATGGTCCAGTTAAAAAGGCATGGTGGTAGAGGTGGCAGATGGGCATTATGGTCTTGGTTCTTTAGTAGAGTTGGCAGCTGAATGTAGTTAGTGAGAGCTGAGTTGTCTTTCTTCCTTCCTTATTTGTTTATTTTAATTTGCCAGAGGGTGTGTGTGTGCTCACTAGAGATAGAAAGAGCAAAAGAAAGAAAGTACCCCCATGTGGTATGGCCACACCACAATCCCTTTTCCTCCACCCCTCCCTCCCTTTGGGATTCTAGGCATGCACATGTGCCCAGTGTGTTAGGCATGTTCTTCAAACTGTGAGGTCAGGGCTTGAACTGTGTCATTGGCCATGTGGGATCCAGCTGCCTTCTCTACCATGCCAGAGGTTTCCCTGGCTTCCTTGATTATCATAGGCTCGAGTGGTTATTTTCTCTGCTCATAGCCAAGGAATGACGTTGACCTGATTTGCCCCTTTCTGGAATAGAAGGAAAGATTTCTGTGAGCCATGTAAATGTAGCTAGTTTGGTTACCTAAGAGTCCCTACCCTTTTATATTTGATGAGAGTGTTCCAAACTCTCCCCCCACAGCTCAAAGAAGCAAGGAATGCAGTTCCCTGTTAGCTGAGCTTTACCCAGGCCATCATGCCAGATGAGCTTCCAGTGGACTACCTACCTCTGGGGGAAGATGGGCTTGTCCCAGTTTTATAGCTTAGAAATAGAAAACTCATTCAAGTTTGATGCCCACGGTCACCCATGACCTGAAACTCATCATTTCTTTTCTTTCCTTTTCAGTTTATATTTTTTTTTTTCTGTAAGCAGAGGAGACGGCAAAAGAGAGACAAGAGGGACAGCACCCCTCAGTAGGGTCTGAATGCCACAGTCCAGCCTCAGCAGGTCCTAGATCATGAGCACATAAGTCCCCAGCCAACTCAGGGAGGTCTCCAGACTTGAACCTGGAACCTTCCCATGTGGGCCAGCCTCAGAGCATTGCGTTTACTGCTGCACTGCCACGCGGCCTCCTGAATTGGTCTTAATAGATCAAATCCCAAGTTCCTCTGGTTATAATGTCCCACCTCCCCCAAAGTGCTCATTGTTCTTCTGCTTTATTTCCTGTCCCTTTAAAGAAGATGCTCTAAGAAATTTTGGCTTAAGGGAGAGTTTGCAGAGATAAGTGAGGACAGGAGGGAACCCAGTCTCCATGCTTGCATTGTCTTTCTTGAGGAACAAGGGCTAGCCCTTTGTTTTTCCCAGATAGGGCAAATTTTTACTGAATGTCTCCTCTGATAATACATCTCTAGCACTGTAGAACAACTTCACAAGTGGCTGGTACGCAGTAGACACGCAGTCTTTGTTGAATGTTGCCAGATGATACAAAGCGTGTGTAATTGTCATTGTTGAACTTAAGGGGTTGTCCTCATGTGACAGATGCAGGAGGTGGAACTGAGGTCATGGACACAGTAGGACCTCACTTTGTCAGATGTGAAATTCTAATCTAACCTGCGACAGTAAAACATACTATGGAAACGAGTCTTGGTGTTGCACGCAAACTACCTATCAGGGTGAAACCCTGAGGTGCTTACTTAACCTCTCTGCACCTGGCCCCTGCTGTGGACTCTTCCTACCCTAGTAAGAATTTATATCGTGTCACTTCCCTGCTTAGAGACCTCCGGTGTCATCCCATCACACTTTCAGTAAAATTCCCAGTCCTTATCAGGGTCTGGGACACCTGACACAGTCGGGCCCTAGCCGTCTCGCCTACCTTATGTCCTGTCCCTTCCCACTCGTCACTGCTCTTGAGCCAACCGACCACCCTCTGTTCCTTGGGCAGGCTGGCCTTGTTTGTGCCTCAGGGCCTTTACATTGGCCGTTCCTTCCATTTCTCCTGTCACAGACTACGTGCCGCACAGGAACAGGCCTGTGTGTGTGTCTTATTCAGTGCTGAGGCCTCAGCGCCTAGAACAAAGCCTCCCCAGTATGTGTGGAATGACAGGAAGAAGGACTGAAATCAAGCCTGGGCTTCCCCTTCTGAAAACTAGCAGGAAGCATTTGGTAGGAATGGCAGGATGAAGAGAGTGAATCTAAGAACTGTATGAGACCCGTGGTAGGTACATGGCAGGATCCTGCCTTTCCACCTGAGTGCTGCATGGGGAACTGACAGTCCCCTCCACTAGTACATATTCAGGGCAAGGCTGGAGGGTGTGTGACCACCCTCCTCCAGCGGGTCTGCAAACATGGTAAGTCATCCGTAAGAAAGGTGTTGTTATCCCATCCCATCATTGAGTCACTAGGTGGATAAGGGGGTTGAGTCTCAGAAAGAGCAGCTGGCCACAAGTCACGTATCCACCCAGGCCCAGGACCCAGGAGCTAGAATTCCTCAGCAAGACCTTGTCAGCCCAGGCCAGGCAGAGAAGGCATCCCCCACCCAAATGGCCCTGGAGAAATCTCCTCCCTCACCAGGCCACCTTTATCCTGTGCTCAGATCTGAATTCTTCCTTAGATCATCATTCCCAGCCCTATTGCTTTTGCTCAAACTGAACTGGAACCCCCTCCACACACACTTGGACTCCTCTCCTGACCTGTCTGCCAGGGGCGAGGGTGCCAGCCAGAACAGGGGAGTTGGGTTTCTTATGTGCTCCTCACGTGCCCTTGGGCCTCTTCATTGAACGTGAGGTGGGAGCAGGTCATCACCAGGCCTTGGTGACAGTGAGGAAGCTGTTAGTGATGTTTTTCTGCTAGCCAGGTCTATGCCACCATGAGCATCCAAATTAAAATCCAGAGCCACTTTTTTCTTCCTGAAAGATGCTTCCACCTAAGTTTAAAATTAACTGGGCTTTGAATCCAAGAACTAGCAGATTTTGGTGAGTTCTGGGTGCACACGATGGAATAAGAGTGCAGGACCTTACCCACCCTGTGAGCCACCTTCCTCGTCCTTCAAGCCTCTCTGCCTCCTGCCACGTGTCTTGCACAGCCCACCTGCCTCCTTTTCTCCTGGTCTCGTGTGTTAGACTGTGAGGTCCACATAGGGGCAAGGTGTGCCTTGTTACCTCAGCATTTCCAGACCTGAATCTGGTGCAGACGGTTTGCAGACATCCACTGTCTCCCCTGGTTCGGGCACAGGCGTGGTGAGAACACAGATGGGAGGGACCAGGCCCTGAGGGACTCGACTGGGACACCTGGAGTGATTGTGCAGGAGCGCTTCCCAGGGATTCTGTATCTTGTCCTTGGCACTTGCCAACTGATGCCCTCGGCTTGACCAGGGCAGTCTGTTGCAAGACTGCAATGTTGGCTGTGGTGCCAGGCCCAGGGCCTGGTGGAGGCTGCTTCCCAGCTTCCTGCAGATCTGCATGTTCTCCTCTTAGATCATACTGAGCCGGGGGTTAGAAAAGGAATTACCCACACAGGCAGATTTACTGGCCTGGACCAAAGTACAACGTAAAGATTTCAGGAAAATAACTGCAGGCTGAGCCCCGATGATAGAAGTCCAGACAATCTGCAGGAGGTTCCATTCTTCTGAATTTTATCTCCTAATGACCAGCAAAAATAAAGAGAACTTGCTCTTGTCTCTTTTTGATTTTTGTCTATTTTACACATAATCTTCCCTCTCCAATTAGAAAATAGGTTAGTAGGCAAAGAAAATGCGTCAGGACTCTCACATCTGTGATGGAAATCTGTTTGGTTACATGGAAGACTTTTCGAATAGAGCGACTGGGGAGTATTTGGGAGAGAATCCTCTCCCCGGGACGTGTCAACAGCTCCTGCTTGACATTAGCTGGTAGCTTTATCTTCCTGGGCTCTGGGGAGTCTACATGGGCCAGAGGCTTCCCCCTCCTCCACTGGGAGTGCACTTTTTCTTGGGATGGGAGTAATATGATACCTTAGTGGTCGTCTCCCCCTGCCTCAAATTGGAGATCTGCAGAGTGACCCACCTGAGCTGTTTCAAGACTTGTTCCCAGTGCACCTTATCTGTGGAAGAAGCAATTTTTATTTTATTTATTTATCTTTTTGAGAGAGAAATTTTTGCTATAGGGTGTGTGTGCTTGCCAGAGAGTCAGAGAGAGACAAAATGAGAAATCACCCCTCGGAGCGGGTTGGGGGGGGTGACCACGCCACAATCTCTTCTCCATTTTCCTGTTGGGATCTTGCATGCACATACACATGCGCTGGCCATGAGGTTTAAGCCGCTGCAACCAGGACTTGAACCGTGGTTGACGACGTGGGAGTCCAGTGAGGTAACTATTACATCATCTGCTGGTCCCATATTTGAAGACTCCTTTCATCTCATCTGCCAAACTGAAATAGCAATCCCTGCCCCACCTGCTTCCCAGGTGTCCTAGGAGAAAATGGGTATAGGTGCACTCCCTCAACCTCTGGGGCCTCAGGACTGGGGAGGGGAAGGGATTTGGCTGGGCAGCCTGGGCTCAGTAAGTGGGAGGAGGACATTTAAGGCTTTGCGCTGGCCCTTTGCCCTGGCTCTTCACTTGTTCTTTGTCTTCCTAAATCACACAGCCCCTTGGGTAAAGGGACTGCAGCCAGTGGTTATCTGGTGTATCTGAGCACCTGGCAGGAAGAGATGACACTGAGTCTGCTGTTCTCTTTCTTCTCCCTTTCTTTTTCTTTTCTCTCTTTTTCATTATTCTGTTTGTTTTTGAGTTATTACACACACACACACACATACACACACACACTGTTTAGGAAAACTGCAAAAATAAATACAGGCCAACAGGAGAAAGTAAAATAACCCCTACAGTCCTATCATTTTAAAATAATCTTGTTGACATTTTGTATATGTTCTTCTTTTCTTTGTATGCATGTCAGCACAATACATTTCTATTCTGGATTTATTTTTTAAAATATCTCATCTTGGGGCTGGCAGGTGGCATGGTGGTTAAAGGCGTTGGACTCCCACATGGCCAACCATAGCTCAGGTCCCAGACCTGGTGGCTTCTTTTCTTATGTTCCCTCTCTCTCTCTCTCTTTTTCTCTCTTTCTGGTCAAATTGGAAAATAATAATAATAAAGTTAAAATAAAATAATTCTTACCCAGAAAATTCTCATCTTAAAACACTTTGTTCATTTCCCATTTATACATATATATTTTGATATTCTTTAACACCCAATTCCTGATGATTGAATACTAGCAAAGAAATTAGAAATACTCAATTATGTTTGTTTAGATAGTATATGAATGTAGTGAAAAAGAAAATTAGGGCCCAGCAGATGGTATACCGGTTAAGTCACTGGACTCCCACTTGGCTGACCATGGTTGACTTGAAACTCATACCTGTGTGTGTGCATGCGTGCCTAAGATCCCAGGAGTAGAAGGAAGGAGAAGGGATTATGGTGAGGCCATCCCTTTGGGGGTGATTTCTTGCCTTCTGTCTATCTCTCTGTCTCCAGCAGGTGCATGCACACCAGAACAAAAAAACTCTAAATAAACAAACACCAACTCTGTAAAAGGATAGTAGTAAAAAGATTTCCTTCCATTACTGCCCTTACTGTTCCTCAAAATATAGTATAATTGCAATTTTCATAAATCCTTCCAGAGTTATTTGATACAAAAAAAAAAAAAAAACCATGAATTGCAGGACCAGCAGATGATGTAATGGTTATATCATTGGACTCCCACGTAATTGACCGCTCTTTGAGTCCCAGACCCGGAGGCTTGAAACTCACACTGGGGTCATGTGTGTGCCCAAGATACCAAGAGAAGAATGGAAGAGAAGGAATTGTGGCATGGCCATTCCTCCTGGGCGGTGATTTCTCGCTTTCTGTCTCTCTGTCTCTGGTGAACATGCATGCCCTATAGCAGAAATCTCTCTCTTAAAAAAAAAGAAAGAAGGAAGGATGGAAGGAAGGAAGGAAGGAAGCAAGGAAGGAAGGAAGGAAGGAAGGAAAAAGTTAGATGATGTGAGGTTAAGGTCCTGGTTCCCACATGGCTGATGGTGGTTGGAGCCCCAGACCCAATGGTTTGAGAATCATGTTGGTATGTGCATACATGCCCAAAATCCCAAGAGGAGAATGGAGGAAAAGGGATTGTGGTGTGGTCATCCCCCCCGAGAAATCACCTCTCAGTGATTTCTCCCTTTCCTTCTCGTTCTCTCTGGCAAGTGTCAATGCCCAATGGCAAAAACCTAAAGAAACTTAAATTGTATATGTTAACACAAGTGGTGATATAACTTACTCGATTTTGTTTACCATTATATTATGTTTATATTTACATTTAAATAAACTGCATATATTTTATGAAATGTGGAACAGAGGGATTTTTTTTCTTTTTTAGATTTTTTGCCATAAAGTGTGTGCGCTCACTGGAGAGAGACAGAGAAAGGGAAAGTGAGAAATCATGCCCTGGTGGGATGGCCATGCCGCAGTCTCTTCTCCTCCATTCTCTTGAGATTTGGGGCATGCACACATGCACTGGGTGTGTTTTTCAGGCCTCTGTGTCTGGGACTCAAACCACAAAGTCAGTCATGTGGGATCCAGTCATTCTAACTACCATGCCACCTGGTTAGCCCCTAAACTTATACTTTAATTCCATTTTTTAAATTCCATTTTTTCCTACAAACTTTCTGAAGTCCCCTTAAGTGGTTTCAGACCACTCTCAGTGATTCCTTCAGCACTTAGCCCAATTTGTATTAAACTACTAAATTATGCAATTATTCCATGTAGGTCTAATCCCTCCCTAGGTGGGAGGCCCATCCTGCAGGCGTCACCTACAGGTGTAAGCAGAGTCTCCTGCAGAAGAGTCCCTATCACCATGCACTCACCACAGGTACCTTATCCAACTGAGACCTGTGCGTTACAGCCCACAGGGGCCGTTGTGGACTTCACTGCGGAAACCGTCCTGAGGGGCAGGGTCACACAGGCACCAGGAGCTGCCTGGTGCCATGGCAAAATGGACTCTGAGAGCTTAAGCACTTGCCAGAGTTCCCATCTTAAGTGAGCTTGGCGGGGCCTGGAAACCTGTCTCCATAGTGTGGCTTACATAAGACACACGTGAAGCCAAAGAGGTACAGCGCGTGGGAAGCCAGTGATGGGGAAACACAGTTCTCCTACAGCCCAGCCCATACCTGGGCACTGCCCAGCCCGTCGACAAGGTGGGAGTTGGTGGTACAAAGCTGTTGAGTCTGGGTTGAAGTCTCTCTCTAGTTTTCCTTTTGTGTTAACAATCAGTTTTGAAATAATTTCAGAAGAGTTGCAAGCATAGTACAGAATTTTGTGAGCATTTTTACACATTTGCCTTATTCCCTTTTTCTACAGTTCTACATTTCTTTCCCTGAGCCGTGCTCAGGGAAATAATATCCTGTTATCCCTTAATACTTCAGTTTATTTCTCACAGTTACTTTAAGACTGGCCATGAAGTGTGGAGGGGAGCCAGGAGCATCTGCCCAGATGTCAGGGCCCTCCCCAGAGGTGTGCTTTGGAGATGCGGGTCTCGCTAGGTGTTTCCACCACATCCTGAGGGAATGAGGAGAGCTCATGAGGAGGAGGTAAGGAAGTGCTGGCCCAAGGGACATGGACACTGGCCTCGGAAACTTGTTACTATGGTGTTACAGTGATCCAGAGAGAGAGGGCATCTGGACCAGGGCAGGAAGTGGGGAGATTCGAGAGGTTTCAGGCAATAGAGTCAAAAGAGTGAAAGACTGCCCATTCCTTCCTACTTGGAACAGAGTAACTAGCTGAGCGTGATCAGCCTTTTTCAGAGAATATGGTTCTTGTTAGTTCCCACATGATCTTGAATGACTCCCACTGCCCACTGAATTAAGAGAGTTGATGTTTATTGGGCACCTAGAATGTGCCAGGAACTGTTCAATAAATGCTTTGTGCATATTATCTCATTTGATTATTCAACTTGCTTCAAAGAGAAAAAGGATGAATTAAACATACCGACCAAGGCACTGGTAGTTCTTGAATATCAGTGCCCGTTCATGCTTTCATTCGTTGCATTATTTTTTTAGCAGCTGACTGCATGCTGAGTGTGGTGCTAGCCACCATGCAAATGGGCAACAGAGCCAAGTTCTGTCCCTTCCTGGAGCTTACAGCTGGGCCCCAGGCTCCAGTGAAGTATTGACTTGCAAGGTGCATCCAGATGCCCAGCTCCATCCTGGGAATTCTGACTCTGTAAGACAGGATGAGGGGTGTGTTAAACTCTAAGGGCTGTTGTAACAAAGGAAGGAAGTGCATACTCACAATTCTGAAGGCCCCGCCCCTTCTAAAGGCTCCAGGGGAGGATCCTCCCTTTCCTTTAGCACCTGGGATTTGTGGCTGGCAATCTGTGCATCCCTGGGCTTGTAGCTGCATCACTCCAATCTTTGCTTCATCTTCACGAGACTTTCTCCTCTGTGTCTTTCTGGTTTTTTTTGATAAGGACACCTATCATTGGATTTGTGTCCATCTTAATCTAATACAATGTCATTTCAAATTGATTACAGCTGTAAAGACTCTGTTTCCAAATAAGGTCACAACCTGAGGTTCTAGGTAGATATGAATTGGGATGGGGGTACACACTTGAACAGGCAGAAGCTCCATTTTTAAACAGGTTCTCAAGAAAGCCCGATGCATGTGGTCAGCCAACTGCCATTTGAGGAAACCTGGATGGTCGACAGGCAAGGGAGTAGAATCCCAGCGAGGAGACAGGTCGTGGTGGTTGCCCTGCTGACCTAGTTCAGGCCCCACCTAGGTTGAGGTGCTCAGAAGAATCTGTAAGAAGGAAAGGAAATTGTGGGTGGGAGCGGGAAGCATGGAGTGAAGTGCTTTGGAGGCCATTGCGTAAGCGTGAGAGCCCAGAAGGAAAGAGGAGAGATCCAAGATTTGACGTGAGAACCAGCCTAGAAAGAGACCACATCCCAACCTGCCTGTAGAGAGCAAGGGCGTGGGAGAATGAGGGCCTCCCCTGTCCAGGAGGTGGGAGGGATGTGGTCATTTCAGGAAGCTGGTGGAAGTGAAGAATCGGGGTGGGGAATGTTTCATATAAAGGCCATGAATTTTGCCTTGGGGGGTTGGGAGAGCTTGGAGACATGGGGACCAGATAGCTGTAGCCAGGCCTGGTACAAGAGTTTGCCCAGAAGGGCAGTGGCTCTGGCTCCTGGGGATGAAGAGTTGTGTCTGGAGATGGCCTGCTTGTCATTTGCCAAGGACGATGGGAGCTAGTGACAGATGTGGTACTCAGGGTGACCTTTCATTCTGTGCAGGGAAGCTCCAGGCCAGACTGCAGCGGGAGAGGATGTTACGGCACTGGTGGCTTCACAGCTGCAGGCCACACTCAAGGATGTTGAAATAGTGTTTGTCCCTGCAGAGGTGATGCTTTACCGAAAATGCCTCCTTGGCTTCGTGAAGCAATCAGGGTGAGGAAGGGGAGGAGGGCCAGCCCCCTGGCCAGTCCTTGCTGGGCCTCCTGTTGGTGCTGTGTACTGCTGAGGCCTTTGAAGAACAAACCACCCCCTCCCATCCTTTTCTTAAATTTGCAAGTCTCTACTTCCTGTTGGTCACCTTGGTCACACAGAGTGTTACTTCACATCTCACTGCGCTTTGTTTTCCAGCAGACATGACTCTTCTGTTTTCCCAGGCGTTGGCCCAGGCACTCCCTGGCCTCTCTAGAGAGAAAGCAGTGGGCAGCGGTGAGGATGAGCGTGGTGGGGACCTCAGAGGAAGAGACCCAGAGTGGTTTCTATCCGTGGCTGGTGTTCAGGAGCAGCTCAGCCCTGCTGTCCACCTTGAGCTGTTTATAAAGCGATGTCAAACTCCAAGGGGTGTTATACCCTAAATCCTGGACCCTCCCCCCGACTTGGCACTTTGCTGATCAAGTCCAGGAGTTGCCACTAACCTGCACTGTGACCATGGGGGTCACACTTGTCTGCCTCAGTTTCTGGGTATTGGTGCTAGTGCTAGCACCACTGGCCGGGCCCACCTGAGCAGGTTGAGTGTCAGGGTGGAGCAAATGCATGTGAAGCCCCAACCAAGTTACTGTTGTTAAGGAGGGAGACAGTCCTCCATGGGGGGGGGGGGGTGGAAGTGTGCGTTTGCACAGAGAAACAAGATGGGAAGAGCATGAACCCACTCACATATCCTCCCCCCCTGCCCCCCCCCCCCCCGCCTCGGGCGA
>NW_006203646.1:1792758-1818979 GCF_000334495.1 Tupaia belangeri chinensis
CCATTACTGGTGGTGTGAATTTTCTTTGTGCTCATCTGTATTTTCTAAAATCTCTATAGTACCCAAGTATTTTGTAGTTGGTTAAATAAAACTTTATTTTGGAAGGAAAATACAAACAAACCTAAACTTCCCATGGAGGCCTCAGGATAGTGTGGAGAGCCCTGGAGTCAGAGGACTCAGGTTCAGATTCTTCCTTTAGTAACTGGATGATCTTAAGCAAGTATTGAAAGTTGACTTAGTTCACTGAGAAGGCGCTGATCGTTGTGAAATGTGTGGAACGCAGTGTACGTGTGTATGTAAGTGACATAAACACGTTTTTGAATTTTATGTGTTTAACTTATGTCTGTCTGTAGATAGACATAGCTGTATCTGTGTAACTTGTAGGCTATGCAAAACTGTTCATCATGGTGGGACCAGCAGGTGGTGTAATGGGTATGTCACTGGACTCCCACATAGTCGACCATGGTTCAAGTCCCGGGCCTGATGACTTAAACCTCATGCCAGGTGCGTGTGTGTGTGTGCCCAAGATCCCAAGAGGTGTGGCCATCCCCTCTAGGGGATGATTTCTCACTTTCTGTCTCTCTGGCGAGCACATGCATCCTATAGCAAAAATCTGAAAAAAAACAACAACAGCAAAACTGCTCATCATGGTAATTCCGCATACTCGTAAAGACCTGGGGGCAGATGTAAGACACTCAGGAAGCTAAATTTCAGCAGAAAAGAATTTTATCTTTCCTTGTCTCAGTGTGCTGTGTGCCTCGGAATACCCAACAGCAACGGGGTTTTCAAGGAGGGAGCAGTGTTTGTGGACTACTGGGAGATGCCAAAATCACAAACACAGCAAGTAAATAGAGACGGAGTTAGGGTGGGAGATTTATTCTTGGGGCCTCTCCATGAAGTGGCACCTACAGCTGCTTGTAGGCCTCCCCTCTGCTGCAAATGCCATGCCATGTGGAATATTCTTATCAGGGCAGCGGTGCGGGTGAAAGCTGCAGTTCTTAACCTCAGTGAGCTCTTCAGTAAATCTCTAGGTTTAGAATGATCACGTTGATGTTCTCCAGAGTGGAGCATTGTGGATATCTTGGAGTTTAATTTTCCCCTGTACCCTGGTGCCTACTGGCCAGCATCCTAAAGTACCATTTCCCAAAAGCAAGCCTTTTGGAATGTCACTCTGCCCCCTAAAAAACAGAGGAGTGTTTTGTAGATAAATAAACTTCAAGTTTCCCAAAGTTATATAAGTTCTTTCTAGCTATGCTGTTTCAGGGCCTCTATTAGGAAGGAGCAATGTAGTATCCAGTGTTTCCCAAACTATGGCCCACAGAACCCTTTTCCTTTTTAAAATTTGCCTTAGAGCATATACATTCACTGGAGAGAGACAGAAAGGGATAGAAAAGTGAGACATCACTCCCCACAGGGATGGCCATGCCACAGTCCCTTCTCCTCTGTTCTCCTCTTGAGGTTTTGGACATGCACGCACATGTGCCTGGTGTGTTTTTCAAGCCACTGGGCCTGGGAAGGTGAGAGTGAGTGAATGGGTGGATGAAAAGTCCTCAGTGCTTGGAGAGTGTCTGAGGGAAGCATGAGCAGGGAGCACTCTTTGCTGAGTTTATTTATATATTTCTTCCATGAGTGAGCCAGAGCCAGAGACAGAAAGACTGCGCCCCCAACAGGGTTTTGATGCTGTGATCCACCTCTAGCCTCAGGACAGTATCCTGACTTGAACCAGGAGCCTTCCCACGTGATATTACTTCAGAGCATTGCATTTTACCACTGTGCCACCATCTGACCCCCAGGGAAAAGTCCCTCTTCTTAGAAGAGACTTTTTTAAAAAAGGTTTTTGCTATAGGGTGTGTGCCCTCACCGGAAAGACAGAGAGACAGAAAGTGAGAAATCATCCCCAGTGGGGATGGACACGCCTCAATCCCTTCTCCATTCCCTCTCCTTTCAGGATCTTGAGCATGCACACGCACCCAGTGAGAGTTTAAGTCAGGACTCTAACCACGGTCGACTACGTGGGAGTCCGCAAAGTAACTATTACGCCATCTGCTGATCCCCCAGAAGAGACTTTTAAGTTGGGAGCTGAAGGAAGAGTGGAAGAGTTTACTTATGTTTGTGATGAGAAGTAAAACCGTGCGGCAATTAGAATATCTCCAGAGCAGGATACCAAGGGTTAAAAGGAGGACTTCCCTCCCTCCTTGAATATGAGAAACCAGAGCCGACTGGGTGAACTTACAGTGGGTGAACTTACAGTGTGTGTGAGACCTTCAGACTCCAAGGTTAGCTTCAAAATGCCTTCGGAGCCTATGTGAAGAGCACATAGAAAATGTTCTCCCCCTTCTGTCCTGCAAGGTGGTGGTGGCAAGAGGGGAGGGTGTCTCTTAGAGCAGCATTCCTGGGCTCCAAGTCCTGTGTACCTGCACTTCTGGCTGGCCTAGCCCAGACGCACTGAGCCCAGTACAGGTGTGGAGAGTGTGTGCCACTCTGCCGAGGTCAGCGCTTCTCTTGGGGAGGGGGTGGCCAAGAAGACCAGATACACACCTGCAGTTTTTGCACACCTGTCCAGACGGTTCACTGCCACGCACACAGCACAGCTTGGGGCTTTGCGTACCTTGTGATTCACTGGTCCTTGGCCGTTCCGGAGCACTCTCTCTCTCAGATAACCCTCTTTCCGCTTGAGAAGCCCCAGGTGACGCTCTTGGGCAGCAAGGAGAGTGGTTTCTAAAAGAGTCAAGCCTGTCTCGACGCCACCGCTTCCCATTCCCCAGAACAGCTCCTCTGCTCTCAGAGGCTGGCTCACATGTCACAGTGGGATTTACCACTGGGGTGGGGCAGTTAACCCCCATTAGGTACCCCGGGGAAGAGGGCAGAGGTAGGTGAGGAAGCCTGGAGAGGAAAGAGGGGTTTACAAGGCTACAGGCACAGGGAGGAGTCCCCTAAAATGTTCAGATGTTTACTCACTCATCTAGCAGCTCTTCAGTAGCCCTCACTGTGTGCCAGCTACCAGAGGCACAGGTAGGAGCAGCAGAGAGGGTGACTCCCTTACCATAGCGAGGCAGGAGACAGCTAATAAATGCTTGAACACTTCGGTCAGCAGTGACTGCTGATGGGATGCGCTCAGTGTGCTGTCAGCAGGAGAGAGGTCAGGAAGGCCTCTGAGGAACAGACTGAGCAGAGGATTGAAGTAAGAGAAAAACCCAGAGGGACCAGCAGATGGCATAATGGTTACGTCGCTGGACTCCCACTGCGGTTCAAGTCCTGGACCCGGTGGCTTAAACTCATGTTGGGTATGTGTGCACATGTGCCCAAAATCCCAAGAGGAGAATGGAGGATAAGGGATTGTGGTGTGGCCATCTCCCATGGGGGGTGATTTCTCACTTTTAGTCTCCCTGTTTCTGTTTCTCTGGTGAGTATACTTACCCTATAACAAACAAAACAAAACAAAAAAGCTCTTTAAAAAAAAAGAAAGAAAAAAGACAAAAAAAACAGATATCCAAAATTGGGGTTAGATGACATTGTGGCACAACCTTAAACTGAGATACTGCACAGCCAAGAAAACAGTATTTCTGGGCCAGCCAGTGATATGGAGGTTACGGTGGCTAGATCTCACAGGGCCAATTGTGCAATTCAAGGCCCAGGCCCTGCGGCTAAGGAAAAAAAAAAAAAAAAGTATTTCCAGTGCTCTTGAAGAGGCAGTGAGAAGCAGCTGGAGATTGTGAGCCCATTTGATGAAAGTTTGCACACATCCAAAGAACCTACGGAAAACTTAATGGTGGGTCCAGCTGCTTGAAAGGCTGGAAGCTATGTGGGAGGCCCAGGTTCAGTTCCCGGGCTGATCTGAACACGCAGCGCACAGTTACTTATGCTTATAATCCTTGGTACCTGGGAGTCTGGGGCAGGAAGATTGTGACACACAGAGGCTCTGTCAAAAATATCCATTTCTGGGCCAGCAGGTGGCGTGGTGATTAAGGTGCTGGACTCCACATGGTTGATAATGGTTTGAGTCCCAGACCTGACAGCTTGCTTTCTCACTTTCTCTCTTTCTGGTGAGCACATGTGCCCGATAACAAAATAAAATAATAATAATAATAATAAACAAAAATAAATAATTCTTTTTAAAAAATATATTTCCACCTGTCTTTTCCTCTCCTCCAACCATCTTTCTCATAAAGAAAAAGAGAAAAAAGCTTGTAGAATACTGCTAAGTCCCTCTGAATGAAGGATTATAAATGGCATTTGTTACTCTTTTCTACTTTAAAAAATTCATTGGTAAACATATAATTTATAATTAGTGGAAAGAAAAAGTATAGGAAAAAGAAAAACAACCACTAGGGGAGACCTTGGCAGGAGCTTTGCATTTTAGGAGGATAAAGTGAGGTCCTCACTGGGTTTATGGGATGTTATTGTTCAAGGGCTGATTTTGTTAAAGGGATAATGTGAGGTTGCCTGGAAATCCTTGGAGATAAATTTGAGCTGGGCTTTAATGGGTATCTAGATTTTGTCTCTCCATTTTCTTTTTTTCAGACTGGAAACATAGTCATTGAAATGATAAAGTGGTTTTATATTGAATGCTTTTTAATTCACTGTTGAAAAGCACAAAAGTGAAAATTATGTGAGATCTCAGCACCTCCTCCTGGATAACCACTGTTAACATTTTGATATGTATCTTTTAAATGTTTTCTAACCCAGTTATTTCAGAAATGAAAATTTCTGTGATCACAAAAGCAGGTTTTCTTATGAGGCAGGGTCTTTTCCCTGCGCTCTGCCGGGGCCATCTGTCCTGTGCCTCCTCCTGCTCCTCTCTCCAGTCTCTCCACGTACCTGTGACAGCTGGGCTCTTCTGTCTAACTCAGGTGTCAAGGGCCAGCAGCAGGGAGGGCTAGCGCTGTCAGGAAGCCTCCTCTGTTCTCCCCTGCCCCCAGCCTGCCTGCTGGCCACACTGATGCTGCCTGTGCATCACCCTGGCAGGCCTGCTGGGAGGACGGTCACCCTGCCTGGCTGGGTTCCCGCCCACACACCCAGCTGCCCACGCTGGCCACTGAGCGCCTGCCAAGCGCCTGCCTAATCTGGTGGAGCTTTACAAGCCGCCTAGCAGGCCTGCTCTTTTGTTTCTGAAATCCAGGCCACTCTGCAGAGGGGCTGGGGTCCTGCTCCTGGGCTACTGTGACCTTCAAGCAGGCCTGGGTCAAGAGTGCTTGGGGGAAGAGGGCAGATCCTTAGAGCACAGCCCTTGTAATGAATGCCTTGCCCTGGGAATTGGGTTAGCGGAGCAATCACAGACTCTCAAACTGAACAGGATGGGCTGGACCAGCTGGGAGCATGGTGGTTAAAACAGCTGGATCCCACATGACCAGCTGTGCAGTTCAAATCCCAGATCCAGTGGCTTGAAAATCATGTCAGATGCAAGTGTATGCGTGCCCAAATTCCCAGACGAGGGAGATGAAGGAAAAGGAATGGCGGCATGACCATGCCCTGTGGGGTGACTTGCACACTTTTTCCCTGTCTCTAGTGAGTGCACACACTCTCTGGAGAAAAAATTTTTTTAACTAAACAGGACAGGTATGCTGGAGATTTACGTTGTTCGGATGCCAAGGAAGCTGAGGCTCAGAGCCACTAGTTCCATTTGGTTTGGGAACTCGCCGAGGGTCCTTTCTGACACAGTTGCCTCAGTGCCAGCTGTCACCAACCTGAGGTACAAGGCTTTATTCCATATTTCTCAAAGCAGGTTCCTCTGAGAACCCAAAGAGCCTTTGAGAGAAGTAGGTAAACTCAGGGTATCGGAGGCTTCATGACCCAGCTTGGAGAGCGGCCACTAATGCTTGTCTAGCTGTTGTTTTGGGCCAAATACTTTATACTGTGGCAGCATGACCCCGTTTCTCAGGTGAGGACACTGAGGGTGAGGAGTCACACTCCCAAAGTTAGTTAATTAGTGGAACTGGGATTCTGACTAGAGCTGCTGGTCTTTTTCCCCTGGTCTTCACAGTCTGTATCAAGCTGCTTTCTGTATGCAGTGGTGATGGTTGGGGGGGACAGGGAAGGACGTTGCTGTCCTCCTTTACCTGTGCAAACAGTGTGGGTAAAATACCTGGTCCTTGCTTTGCAGAGCCTACAGTTTAGTCGGAAGAGATAGATAAGTAAGTGGAAGTTGACCACGAAGAACAGTGTGCTAGGGCAGGGAAGGGGGACCTGATTTGGAATGATGGGGAGGTCAGGGAAGGCCTGTCTTGGGAAATGCCTTTTTTTTGAGAGAAATTTTTGCTATAGGACGTGTGTGCTCGCCAGAGAGACAGAGAGAGATGGGAAGAGAGAAAGTGAAAAATCACTCCCCAGGGGGATGCCTGTATCACAGTGTCTTCTCCTCCATTCTCTTCTCGGGATTTTGGGCACACACGCGCATTTACCTGGCGTGAGTTTCAAGCCACTGGGTCTGGGACTTGAATTGCAGTCAGTCATGTGGGAGTCCAGCACCTTTACCATTACGCCACCTGCTGGCCCTGAGAGGTGACTGTTTCTTTGTCAGCAGTGGCCTTTGAGAATCTGCTTAAAGAAAAGGACTTTTTCCCAAAAAAGTGTACAGAGACCCACGGTGTTTTGCTTTGAGTTCTCTTCTCCAGCTTGACGCAAGGGAATATCTACAAAGAGCTAAACTTGGCTGAGATGGGTGGGGAGGGAAGTCAGGACGTGACATATCTAACTCAACTGTGGGGCTCTGCACTGCATTGATGAGGGCAGCGTGGCCCGGCCAGAGGTTGCGTGGCCGAGGCAAGTTTCCGGCAGCTGTAGCCTACCAGACACTGAGGATCTCTAACTGTGGCTGTGCTTGTCATGAACCTGAATTTAGAACCCTATGCTTAGAGGAAATACCCAAGTAGCCTGCATGCTTGTGGGGCTGACAGAGTGGGAACCGTACTGGGGGAGCTAGAGTCCCACACTGGCTGCTGCCGCCAACTTTCTGACAGTAGCCCAGGAGACGGCTAGGCTGAGATCTTCATGCAAGGCTATGCTGACCAGGTCAATGCTCTGCTTGAACCCTTTGTGGCCCAGGGCAGTTGTCTTAACAGGGTGGGAATGCTGGGACCTTACCCCACCTTTCAGCCTGCTCTGTACTCTACCTGCCTGGCTGTTGCAACCGCTCTGGATTCCCCAGATGGGACACCTGTGTGGCTTTGCACATGCTCTGTCTCCAGCTGAGCATCCTTCTCTTGCTGCATCTTCAACAGGTAAATTCTTAGAAGTCTTTTAAACACGCGGCTTATTACTCCTCCTCTTTGAAGTCCTCCCAGGCCTGCTGCTCTTTAGAGCGGTCATACCTTCCTTCTGTACTCAACTGCTGCAATTCATCTCTTCCTCTCCTCTCCCATCTCTTCCTCCTTCCCTTCCCTTCTTCAGCAGTCAGTTACTGGGCATCTAACCAGTTCTGGTCCCTCTCAACAATGAGCAAAAGTGGACTGCGACCCCACCCTCAGGAGATCGAAGTCCTGTGGTGGTGTAGGAAAGTTTCACATTTTCTCTTTTCCCTAAAAATGTAATGAGTTGTTTGTTTGTTTTTTTGGGTTTTGTTGTTGTTGTTGTTTTGGTCTATGATATAAACTAACAACAGATTAACAGGGGAAAAATATTAGTTTCATTAAAAGCATGGAGTTCAGCAAATGAGACTCAAAGAAGGACCAGGATGTTGAAGATTTTATACCCTGCAGACTTGGACTTAGGCTGTGGAAGGAGGAGGGGGAAAGATTCAAAGGTTATCCTTTTTCCTGGGCCAGGTGTCAGATCTCTAATCCCTTTTTCCTGGGCCTAGGTAGGTAAGATGGTAGTTCTGCAGAAGCCAGTTTGCATGACTGCTTGCTTTACTAATGTAAATAATAAAAGTTTCTTTTACAAAAGCCTAGCCTTCTTTTTTTCTCTAAAGCTAGTTCTTTACCTGCAGTGCCTCTGAGTAGTCATCCCAAAATGTGCCCCCAAAAAGCGTGCTTTGAGGAGACGTGTTTTAGTTTGCCATAGTGGCTACATAAACTCACCAAACAATGCAAATGTCAGGTCTTTTTCTTAAAGAAGTTAAGGTGAGGAGAAAAGATCTCCTTGACTTAAAAAACGATACATATAGAAAGTCTTTTAGAAAGTCTTCTAATCTCAGATCTGTGGCTAGTTAATTAAAGCCCTAGGATTAGGGGATTTTTTCATACTCAGTTTCTTCATATATAAACATTAGGGAGAGAAAATAATTTGTTTAGACTTTGAGCACCTGCCATGAACAAAGCTCTGGGCTCTCTGGAGAACAGGCCATAAGAGAAGATATCAGTGTGAAGTCTCAACCCAAGCTTCACTTTTATAAGGCAGCCTACCTGCCCTTGGAGAAGCTAGTGAAAAAAAGAAAAAAGGGACCAGTAGATGGCATAATGGTTTTGTCGCTGGACTCCCACGGAGTTGACTACAGTTCATGCCAGACCTGGCCGCTGGCTTAAAACTTACACCAGGCACATGCGCATGCATGCCCAAGATCCTGAGAGGAGAATGGAGAAGGGATTGCTGCTTGGCCATGCCTTCTGGGGGTGATTTCTCGCGTCCTGTTTCTCTGATTCTCCACAGAACGCACATGCCGTATAGCAAAAACCTCTCTCAAAAAATAAAAAGTAGAAGAAATCAGGCTCTTGCTGCATCTGTAGCGTCCCTTCATAGTGTCTGTCACAGTTTAGAATTCAGCAGTTGTTTTAGTACTTGATTGTACTTGCTTACTAGTCCATAGACTCCATGAATGTGGGCAGTGCATTTTTTTTTAAATAACAGCTTTATTGAATTATTAACAATTCACATACCTTAATACCCACCTTTTTAAAGTGTGCAGTTTGGTGTTAGTGCATTCACAGGGTTGTACACCATCTCCATTATCTTGATTTGCCTTCTCCTTTTCTCTCTTTCTCTGTCTCTAGAGAGCTCATGTGCCCTCTAGCAAAAATAAAAATAATAATAATAATGATTTTAAAAAGAAATGAGAAGGGGTTGCAGCATGACCATGCCCCATAGGAGATGCTGTCTCACTTTCTCTCTCTTCTGATCACATGTACCTTGGGCAAAACTTAAAAAAAAAAAAAAAAAAAGGTTAAGTTCTTAAAAAGAAAGGAGAAAGCTATGCATAGATTTCTATTTTTTGTACTAAAATGAATTTGTACTTTAATTCCAAAAAGTAAGAAAATATATAAATGGAACCATACAATATATGGCCTTTCATGATGACTTTTTTTCACTAACCATAATTTTTTATAAGAAATTATTTTATTTGGGACCAGCAGTTAGCATAATGGCTATGTCGCTGGACTCCCACGTAGTCGACTGCGGTTCAAGTCCTGGACTCAGTGGCTTAAACTCATGCCAGGCGCGTGGGCGTGTGTGCCCAAGATCCCGAGAGGAGAATGGAGGAGAAGGGATTGCGGCATGGCCATCCCCCCTGGGGAGTGATTTCTCGCTTTCTGTCTCTCTGTCTCTCTCTGTCTGGCGAGCGCACGTGCCCTATAGAAAAAAACCTCTCCAAAAAAAAAAAAGAATTATTTTATTTAACTTTATTTAATTATTTATTTTAATTTGACCAAAGAGGGACAGAGCAAGAGAGAGAGAAAGTAAGAAAGCAAGCCACCAGGTCCAAGGCTCAAACCGTGGTCAGTCATGTGGGAGTCCAGCACCCCTAACCACCATGCCACCTGCTGGCCCTCACTTACCATAATGTTTTTAAGGTACACCTCTGTTCTAACATGTATAATAATCCATCATATGGAAATATATTTTATCAAATAAAATACATTTTTAAAATCTGTTCATCAGTTGATAGACATTTACCTTGTTTGCATTTTGGGCTATTATGAATAATACTGCTATGAATATATGAAGTTTTATGTGTTCATAAGTTTCATTTCTCAGATATATGCCAAGGATTGCCATTGCTGGGTCATGTGATAACTGTGTTTAACATTTGAAGAACTACCAAGTTGTTTTCCCACAGTGGCTACACTAACTTACTTTTCTACCAACAGCGTATGAGGCTTCCAGTTTACCCACATCCTCATCAACACTTGTTTATTTTCAGTTTTGTGTTTTGTTTTGTTTTTAATAACAGCCATACTAATGGACATAGAATAGTATCTTATTTTGGTTTTGATTTGCACTTCCCTAATGATTAGTACTGCTGAACATCTTTTCATGTGCTTGTTGGCCATTTCATACCTTTTTTGGAGAAATATCTGCAATCCTTTGCCCATTTTTAAATCCGGTTATCTTATTGTTAAATTCTAAGTGTTCTTTATATATTCTGGATACATGCGATTTCCAAATATTTTCTCCCATTTTGTGGGTTTTCTTTTCACTTTCTTTTTTCCTTTTAAACTTTCTTTTTATTTTCTCTTCTCATCAGAGAGAGAGAGAACCCTAACAGAGTCTCCTGGCCTCAATACTTGGCCAGCCTTCAGCTGGATCATGAGCACACACTTTCCCAGCATACTCAGGAAGGTCTCCAAACTTGAACCTGGAGCTTTCCCATATGGCATTGCCTCACAAAATGTGGCATTTTATGAATGTACCACTGTCTGCCCCTTTTCACTTTCTTGATGGTGTCTTCTGAAGCATGAAAGTTTAAAATTTTGATATCTAACTTATATGTCTTTTTCTTGTGTGACTTCTGTTCTGATGTCCTATCCAAGAAACTGTTGCCTAATCTAAAGTCATAAAGATTTACCTCAATGGGGACCAGCAGGTTAAGGTGCTGGACACTCCCACGTAGCTAACTGTGGTTCAAGTCCTGGATCTGGTGGCTTGCTTTCTCACTTTCCCTCCGTCTCTCTCTCTCCCTCTCTTTCTGGTCAAATTAAAATAAATGAATAAATAAATATAATTAAATAAATAATTATTTTTTAAAAAGATTTACCTCTGTTTTCCTCTAAGAGCTTTATAGTTTTAAGTTTTACATTTAGTTCTATGTCCATCTTTTCCAGATTATTTCCTCAATGCCTAGAATAAGCCTAACATATAGAAGGTACTTGATATTTATTGACTGAAATGAATGAATGAATGAATGTCACTTGAATGAATGAACAGATATCAACTTCTAGATCTGTTGCTAGTTAGATAAAGCCCCAGAATTAAGAGAGAAGCAATATAAGAAAGAGGGTAACAGACCTAGACCCTCAGCCTGGTGGTTAAATGAATTGGATCCCACATGGCCAATTCTGTGATTTGAATCCTGGCCCCAGCTGCTTGAAAAACATGCTGGGCATGTGTGCATACATTCCCAAAATCCCAACAGGGTGGAAAAATGGAAGAGAAGCAATTGTGGCATTACCACACTACATCGGGTGTGCCTTCTCCCTCTCACTGCACTTTTCTGTTTTTCTGGAGAGTGCATGTACCCTCTGGCAAAAAAAGAAAAAGAGGACACCAGTTTTTATTCATCTCATTTCCCCCTCCCATAATCTACCCTTAGTGAGCGCTCATGATCATTTTTCTGCCAACTTCCTATTTTACTTTAGTTTTATTTCTCTTTAATTTCCCTATTTGACAAACGTCACTAAGACATTTCCTAAACAAATAATGTCTAATCTACTTTGGTTAAATGGTAAACATGGTAGATATACAAGAAAAAATTTTCTGTTGAAAAAGTGTAGCATTTCCTTTTTGGGGTGTGTGTGTGTGTGTATGTGTGTGTGTGTTAGACAAATAAATTCAGATAATGAGGCAGTGTATAAGTTACAAAGTAAAAGTTGCCTCTTGGTGGGAGTGTCATGATAGCTGGAATTTACTTTCAGAAAAAAGTGTGTGTGTGTGTGTGTGTGTGTGTAGACTGAAAGAAACCCAAATGGTAGCCATTAGTGGATCGAGTTGTAGAGGATTCGGGAGTTCCTTGTACAGCTATTTCGACAGCCCTGTTTAGGTTGATTTAGAAAACAAGAACAACAAAAACTATCTCTCATAGTCGTACCTTTTGAGGAAATTAGCTGTGGGCCCTGAGACATTACAGTGTGCGAGGCATTTTGCATACATGTTTCATTTGTTTTATTTAATCTTCAGCTATTGAGGAGGAAATAACAGTGAAGCCAGGTGGCCAGGATTATGCAATCTGGCTGAGTAGTGGGGCCCAAATTTGGACACGGGTATCTGACCTCAAGGCCTCATTCTTATGTGGCCTTGTATATCTCAGATAGCAGACCCCCTATCCCAGAATGCCCGCTCCTTCTGTCATCTCATAGGTCCCTGGTATTTTATAGCCTGTACTTAGTGAGCCAGACAGGAGACAGCCCAGCAGTTTCTAGAACAGAGGGGCTGCCATTCTGCTGCTTGAAGGAGACTAAGCAAAGGAGGGAACCACTGCCTGCCAGCCAGTCAGCAGGCAGGCCCTGAGGTTTCCGTTTCCTGGGGCATTCAAGGCTCTTGGGAGACAGCCCTCACCCACCTGCGCCCCACCTGTCCCCCAGGAACTGAAGCTGCCTGCCTTCCGAGCCCACTCTCCGCTCCTGAAGAGCCGCCGTTTTTTTGTTGACATCTTGACCCTGCTGAGCAGCCACTGCCAGCTCTGCCCCGCGGCCCGGCATCTGGCCATCTACCTGCTGGACCACTTCATGGACCGCTACAACATCACCGCGTCCAAGCAGCTGTACACCGTAGCCGTCTCCTGCCTCCTGCTCGCGAGTGAGTGCAAACCACTTCCTCTGTGCTTGTGCTGTCTTCTTCCCCTCGGCAGGCCTGGCTGCTCCCAGACCCACCCTTCCTTCCTTCCTTTCTTTCCTTGATAAATTCAGTCATGGGTGAGCAGATGATGTAGCAGCTACATCACTGGACTCCCACATGGCTGACCTCAGTTCGAGTCCCAGGCTCAGAGGCTTGAAAATCGCGCCGGGTGCGTATGCATGCATGCCCAAGATCTCCAGGGAAGAATGGAGGAGAAGGGACTGCGTGGCCATCCCCCCAGGGGGTGATTTCTCACTTTCCCTTATACTGTCTCTGTCTCTCTCTCTCCCTGGCAAGCGTACATGTCCTAAAGCCAAAAAAAAAAAAAAGTTACTGTATGTCATTACAGTATGCCTGTATATTAGTCCAGTTAAAGATATTATCATACATGTTATCGTCAATAGACACTTTTCTGGTTTTGTGTCCCTTAAATGTTTTGCTTCTTTCTTTATCTCCTTGATTCCTTTCCACCCACCTTCCTCCACTTCACAGTCCCCTCCCATACTTCCCAGACCAGCTCACACTGGATATCTTTTCTGTTTATCCTCGGCTGAGCGTGAGCCATAAGAACGGTCTACACTTTGTACCTTCTGCACGTACCAAGCTAATTGATAGGGATTTTAGCACCTTAGTCATCCTCTCAGGGACCCCAAGAGACAGGTTTCTTAGTAACCCATTTTACCGAGGCAGAGAGGTTAAGAAACTTGCCTTGGGGGACCAGCACATGGCGTAGCGGCTACATCGCTGGACTTCTATGCAGTTGACCACGATTCGAGTCCTGGACCCAGTGGCTTAAACTCATGCCGGGCATGTGTGCATGCATGCCCAAGATCCCGAGAGGAGAATGGAAGAGAAGGGATTGTAGCATGGACATCCCCCCTAGGGGGTGATTTCTCACTTTCTGTCTCTCTGTCTTTGGCGAGCGCACATGCCTTATAGTAAAAACATCTCCAAAAAAAGAAAAAGAAAGAAAGAAAGAAACAAACAAACAAACAAACTTGCCTTGGGCCCAGTTAGCATATGGCTAATAAGATTTGCACCTGGAACTGCCTGCTGTCAGAAGCTGTGCCCTTCACAGGTAACTCTGACTTCCTGGTGTGGGAACTCTGAATGCGCTGAGAGGGGAACCTTAGCAACCGCTGTTCTTAGAGGTGTTTAGAAATGTGACTTCTTCGGCCAGCTGGTGGCATGGAGGTTAAGGTAACCGGATCCCACAGGGTTCATTCTGTGGTTTGAATCCTGGACCTGCCGGCTTGAAAAATCACACTGGGCATGTGTGCATGCATGTCTCTGTCTCTCCCTCTGGTGATCACATGTACCCTATAGCAGGCCTGGGCACAGCCTCTTGGGGTTTGCACCTTCCAATGAAGCCTCATAAAATATCCAACATGCTTTGGATCATTTGCCCTTCTGCCTTGGGAGAGATTACCCTGCGAATACGCTGCTGCCTCGTGATCTCCTTCAAACACAGCTCTGCCATGCCACCCTGCCACTTCAGATTGACACAGACTTTGCCAGCCTTCTTGAGGTAAAGACCAGCCTTAGGTTCCTGCCTCTCTGCCCTCATGCCTGTTCTTCTCATCCCTCCTCTGCTTCCTGCCACAATGGTCCAGCCCTTTCATTTTGCAGAACTTGACCTGCATTATTTCCCTCTGCCTGCTTGGTTCTGGTAACCCATCACTCAGGATCCATGTTCCTATGAAAACCTTCCCCAGTGCCTCAGCCTGGGAGGCCTGAGACAGACCATTACATCCTGCACTGTGAACTAACACCCACCACTCTGACTTGGCAGTGAATGTCAGAGACGGAGAGGAGCTTACAGTGTAAGACCTCAGAAAACTGCATGTGAAATGAATGAAATGAATGAAGCTAAGGGTTCCCCCTTTTCCAGGTTGCCCTTAACACAGAGGAGTGGGATGCCCCAAAGGCCTCAGGCTTGAAGTGACCAGCTGCAATTAGAGCATTTCTTTGACACCTAATATTTGATCCTTAAAATTCTCTCAGATTCCACCTTTCCCTCTGTGACATGTTGTTGTCTTTTTTGTTGCATGTCCCCCTCACTCCCCACTCCCAGTGTTGAGTCCTGATGGTGCAGCAGGAAGATGGCGCCCGTTTCCTCCTCTGGCTTTGTCTGCTCCTGGCATGCTGCCATACATCCCCCTGGGCACCATCCCCAGGTCCGGGTGCCTAGCTTCTGCGTTTTCACAGTTCCATCTTGTTTTCTACGGTGACACCTCCCACCTGCTGTTGTTTCTCATCCCTGTGGCAGCTTTGGGTTTACTGCCTTGCAATTTGTCGTTTTTCTCTGCCGTGGGCCAAGTGGATTTCCCATGTCACACATGGGGGCCAGTCTTGCCAGGCGTCCAGCTCGTTTGCTGCTTCAGAGTCCCAAATCAATGTGCAACTCCCTTGGGAGGAGATGCAGGGCTTGCGAGACATCCCCATCAGCAGAGGACAGAATAGGCATCATGTTTCAGGCGTGCAGAAGAAATCTATGCCGTGGCCTTTGGCCTGCTGCTGTCTGTGATCTATGCGCTGCATCAAGACCTGCTGGGGGCAGGGGACTTAAATTTCCATGGGACCTTGGAGGCTCTCCGTGTGCGTCTGTCTGGGGAGCTGAGATGCGAGGCGCACACTGGAGACTCCTTTGTGCTGCTGTCGCCATGCCAGAGGGAGGGGGCCCTGCAGACGGAGAGGCCCACGCCTCCACCCACATGTCTGAGGGCAGCAGCCAGCCTCAGGCAGCAGGACGGATTTTTCAGGACACCTGCCATATGCTCCAGGGGCCAGAGGAAAGAAAAGTTTCCATGACAGCCTGAAATCCAATTCATTCCTCCTTCCCCCCTCCCCAGGCCTACTGTCAGCCACAAGGGGGGGTCACCTTGCCTTGGGAAGTTAGAGTTCTACTAATTTGGTGCCAAATAATTCAGATAAGAGCTAAGATTCTTGCCCCATCTGTCAGTTATCAGGTTTTTTAAGCTGCTTCCAGATAAGGCCTTTTCCATGGATGGGACCTCTCACCTGCATTCAGTTCAGCCCCTTCTATGCCCTAACATAGCAGTTGGTCAAGGACCCACCTCTGCAGGCCTGTGGAAGGAGACGATAAAAGCCCCAGCGTGTAGGTCGTTCCACAGCAGACATGTGGCAGGGCTGCCCCTTTGTCTCTGCAGCTGCGTTAATTGTGTCTCCGGCCTTATTGAACACAGGATAGAATTGTAATGTAAACATGGTACGGTATAAATATACCGTGAATGTGGTAGAGCCGCATCTTCAGTCTTTCATCTTAGACGTCATCCTTCCCCCAGCTGTCTTTTTTGTTGTTCTCGTTAGCTAATTAAAAGGACAACTTGACAATGTGGAATCTCCACGGCTTCCAGTTGAGATTCTGCACTGTCAGAATAGACACCCAAGGGGCCACAGCTCCAGTACTTCCAGGCCCCTTTCTCCACACCGACCTACGCCAAGCATCATACCCATGTCTCATGGCATCCCTATGACCAGCTTGGGTATAGTGCTCAATGGTCCATTGTATAGGTTCATAGAGGCTGAATAACTTGCCTAAGATCATGTAGTTTAGGGTTTTGCACTTATTTTTTTAGTTGAGGTAAAATGTATAGCAAAATTACTATTTTATCCTTTGAATTGAATTTTTAAAGAATTATTTTTTATTCATCATCATATTATTATTATTTAATTTGATGAGAGAGAGAGAGACAGACAGAGAAAAAGAGAGAAAGCAGGCCACCAGGTTTGGGACTCAGACCATGGTCAGCCATGTGGGAGTCCAGTGCCTTAATAACCACGCTACCTGATGGCCAAAATTGAACTGAACTGAAATTTCCTCTAGAGTACATGCATTTGCTGGAAATGAGGATGGGGGCAGGGACTGTGAGAAAGCACTCCCAGGAAGAATGTTACACTGCAATCCTTCTCCTCTCAGAATATGGGGCACACATGCACTTGTGCCTGGGGTGATTTTCAAGCCATCAGGTCCGGGACCTGAACCGTTCATTCAGCCATGTGGGACCCAGCTGCTTTAACCTACATCACTGGCTAGCTCATACTGACTGTCTCTTAGATAGGGTTGTGCTATTCCCATCCTCCTGCTTCAGCCTCCTAGCTGGAACTACAGGCAGATGCCACCACCCTGGCTCTTATTTTTTTTTATTTATTCTTGATAGAGTGTATGTGCACACACATGAGAGGAAGAGAGAGGGAGAGAGAGACAAGCACCCTTCACAGGTCTGGTCACAAGATGATCCCCTTCCTGCAGTCTTCCAATAAGATCTTGGGTACTCTGCATGCACCTAGCATGTTTCAGACTGGCCAATCTGAAGATTCAAACCATGTCCACCAGTTAAGATCCACTTCTCTTGAGAAGCTGATACCGCTGGACCATGGAGCTGGCCCCCAGCCCTTTTTCAGACAGGGTCTTGCTAGGTTACCCAGGCCATCCTTGAGCTCAAGATTCTCCTGCCTCATCCTCCCAGAAGCTGGGATTACAGGTGTGCACCACCATGCCTGGCCATTAGCTTGCATTGGGAACTGAACTCAGGCCTCCCCTGTGGTCCTAACTTGGGGAGCACAGTGTCATAGCCCAAGTGGCAGCAGTGGGGCCCCGTCTGTTTCTTAAGATAGAGAACTGGTTTTTGTAGGTGAGATGGAGTCCTATGCTATGCTGGCCTTCATCTCAGTTCCCCACGTGCCCCAAATCCTGAAAGGAGAGAGAAATGGAGAAGAAGGGATTGCAGTGTGACCATGCCCCATGGGAGAGGGGTGGTGCATTCTCCCTCTCTCTCTCTCTGGGAAGCTCATTTGCCCTCCAGGAAAAAAAAAAAAAAAGAAAAGAAAGGCTCCCAAGCACAGAGTGTCAAACAGTATGGTGGTCTTGTGGCCTTTCTGCCAGGAAAGAGCCCTCTCTGGCACTAGCCCTTAGCCCTGAGTGAGTCTATTGTGCTGTGCTGAGCTTACCTGTAGAAAGGCCCACCTCCCAAAGACAGAGTTTGTAAATTAGAAATGGTGTAGAGTGAGGTCCACAGGAAGATATAAGACGTGCCCCCCCCCCACACACACACACACACACACTCTCCAGAGGTAGCTTCTGGGAATAGCTTTTTGTGTCTTATGTCCAAATAGATAGGTTTTTTCCTAGAAATGTTCTGTGCATATAGAGATAGTTGATCCTCATTACTCCGATCCTGTTCTTGTTAATTTACCTGCTTGCTACAATTCTTTTGTAAACGCCAGATCAGTGGCAGCACTTCTGTGGCCATTCATGGAAGTACACAGAGCAGTGAAAATTTTGAGATACCCTGTCCTGTGCTCATCTTCCCAGGACTGTGTTTTGCCTTCTTGTTTCAGCTCTCATACTGTAAAGAAATGTCCTTCATTTAGTTTTTGTTTTGTTTTTGCTATACAGCATGTGATTTTGGAGGGGGAAAGAGAGAGCAGGAGAGGGAAAGTGAGAAATCACCTTCCCTGGAGGGATGGCCACTCCACAATCCCTTCTCCATTCTCCTCTTGGGATTTTGGGCATGCACATAACACATGCCCCACATGTTTTTCAAGCCATTGGGTCCTGGCCTCAAACCTCACAGTCGGCTATGTGGGATTCAAGTACCTTAACCTTTATGCCATCTCCTGGTTCAAGAAGTGTCCTTTTGTGTGCTATTGAGTGTCATTTTTGTGTGTGTGCCTCCTCCTCCCTTTTTTTGAGTTTATTTCTTCCATGAGCAAGCAAGAGGAAGATATGGCCCTAAACATGGTCCTGACACCCCAGTCTACCCCCAGCTTCACCCAGCCCTGAATCATGGATGTATTTGTGCACAACACACAGACAGGGAGGTCTCTGGGTGCATGCCCATGAGAGATTGCTTTCTCCCTCTCTCTTCCTTTCTAGGAAGCTCACGTACCCAGTAAATAGCAAAAAATAAAGAAAAAAGAAAAAAGAAAAGAAAAGAAAAGCCCCCAAGCACAGTGCTTAAGTAATATCTAGTATCTCTGAGCCCAAGCAAGCTGTGAAGTGTCTTATGTAGAAAATGCCATGTTAGAAAGTTTTGTTCAGACATGGGTTACTGTGCTTTTTTTTTTTTTTTTGGAGAGATTTTCACTGTAGGGCGCGTGCGCTCGCCAGACAGACAGAGAGAGACATAGAGACAGAAAGCAAGAAATCACCCCCCAGGGGGGATAGTCACGCCGCAATCCCTTCTCCTCCATTCTCCTCTCGGGATCTTGGGCACGCACGCACACGCGCCCGGCGTGAGTTTTAAGCCACCGGGTCCGGGACACGAACCGCGGTCGACCACGTGGGAGTCCAGCGACATAGCCATTACGCTAACTGCTGGTTCCCATGGGTTACTGTGCTTTTGACCATGATTTCAATGTTAATGAATCAACAATCTATTTAACAGAAGCAACGCAAAACAAGATTAATGTATTATTGTATTGGCGAAATATTGGGATCCAGGGCTTGCAGGAACCCAACCCTGTATCTTCCCCTAGGAGTGGTGGTTCACTTCTCACTAATTCACTGTTCAAGGTGATGTTCTAGAGCATAACCACCATGAATAACAAGAGTAACTACTTACTCTTGTTAGTAGTTAAGCCCCACTTACGTGCAGTTTCACTCTCCATGGTTTTAGTTACTCATGGTCAGCTGCAATCTGAAAATATTAATGGGAAATTCCAGAAATAAACAAAGTTGAAATTGTGTACTGTTCTGAGTGGCGTGGGGAAATTTGACAGTCCTGCTCCACCCGGCCTGGAACAGGAATCTTCCGGTTGTTCAGCATATCCATGCTTTATCTGCTACCAGGCTGCCTGTCACTTAGTAACGGTCCCAGGTGTGAGATCAACTACTCCGGTCGCCGTGGTCAGTGACTCCTGTGTTATGTAATGGTGGTCTCACCACAAAGCACAGGAGTGAATGACACTGGCAATTCAGAGATACCAAAAAAAAAAAAAAAAAAAAAATGAAGTGCTTTTGTTAAGTGAAATCGGAAAGGTCCTAAATATTAAATAAAGCAAAAAATATATATGTATGTATATGGGCTGGCTTCTGGCATAGTGGTTAAAGGGGCTGGATCCCACATGGCCAACTCCACAGTTCGAGTCCTATACCTGGCAGCATAGAAAATACACTGGGCACATGTGTTTGCATGCCCCAAAATCCTGAGACAGGAATGGAAGATAAGGGATTATGGCAAGGCTAACCCCTGGGGGGTTATTTTCTCACTTGCCCTCCCTGTCACTCCTCTGTCTCTCTATGGCAAGTGCACATGCCCCCCAAAAATAGTGACTGCGACTGTCATTTTCTCTATATACACTTAAATGAGTCTGTAAGATACTTTTTTAATTGTCAGGGAGTATGTACTTGCCAGAGAGACAGGGAGGGGAGAAAGCATCCCAATGGGGCACACTCATTCTACAATCCCTTTTCCATTTCTTTCTCTTTTTGGGATTTTGAGTACACACACACTCTTCCAGCATGCTTTTCAGACCACTACGGACAGGACTTGAACCGCGCAGTTGGCCATGTGGGATCCAACTCACTTAACTGTCAAGTCATGGGGCTAGCCCTGTAAGATAAATTTTCAGAGGTGGAATTTTTAGAGTCAAAGGATGTGTGTGCATTTAAGATTATGACAGGTAGGGGCCAACAGGTGGCATAGTGGTTAAGGCTCTGTATTTCCATGTGGCCTCTCTCTATCTCAGCCCCTCACTTATGTCTGCTCGTGGCTTTCCTCTGTGCTCCAAGCAGGGACTGCATTTGCCTTCTGTGTTCCTACCTTGCCCTATCCAGGTTACATAGACAAGAAATAATTCCCAGACCAAGTGCTTTTAGGGCTCCTTAACCTGAAATCAATAGCCCCATCTTAGGGCAGATGCCCATCAAAGCTGTGACCTGCCTGTGCTTGCTTTCTGGGCTTCAGGAGATTCTAGGAAGGGCCTTTCTCTCAATAAACCACCTTCAGTCCCTGTGTCCCCTTGTACCCTTCCTTACCCCAAGCCTCCTCCCCCTGCTTTGATTACTTGGTAACTGTTGCTTCTGTAAAGCACCTTCTTTGACAGCAAGGCAGAGGGCAGAATAAGGGCTTTCCTTTGGAGATGCCAGAAACTTGAAAGCAGTCTTAATCCCTCCTGGTAGACACAGAGGAACTGGCGTCCTGCCTGGGGAAGTTAAGCACCTTAACCCTCTCCTGCCTCCAGGCTCTGATTGTGGGGGTTTTAATTGTAGATGCACATGTAAAGGGGACAATTTTTTCAGGTGATCTTTTTCAGGGGTGTTATTTTGGACAAAGCTTGAGATTTAGTGATAGGATGAAGTCCAAATCTGCAAAGAAACATGGCAAAAGGAGGGAATGACACTGGCAATTCAGAGATAAAAAAAAAAAAAAAAAAAAAAATGAAGTGCTTTTGTTAAGTGAAATCGGAAAGGTCCTAAATATTAAATAAAGCAAAAAATATATATGTATGTATATGGGCTGGCTTCTGGCATAGTGGTTAAAGGGGCTGGATCCCACATGGCCAACTCCACAGTTCGAGTCCTATACCTGGCAGCATAGAAAATACACTGGGCACATGTGTTTGCATGCCCCAAAATCCTGAGACAGGAATGGAAGATAAGGGATTATGGCAAGGCTAACCCCTGGGGGGTTATTTTCTCACTTGCCCTCCCTGTCACTCCTCTGTCTCTCTATGGCAAGTGCACATGCCCCCCAAAAATAGTGACTGCGACTGTCATTTTCTCTATATACACTTAAATGAGTCTGTAAGATACTTTTTTAATTGTCAGGGAGTATGTACTTGCCAGAGAGACAGGGAGGGGAGAAAGCATCCCAATGGGGCACACTCATTCTACAATCCCTTTTCCATTTCTTTCTCTTTTTGGGATTTTGAGTACACACACACTCTTCCAGCATGCTTTTCAGACCACTACGGACAGGACTTGAACCGCGCAGTTGGCCATGTGGGATCCAACTCACTTAACTGTCAAGTCATGGGGCTAGCCCTGTAAGATAAATTTTCAGAGGTGGAATTTTTAGAGTCAAAGGATGTGTGTGCATTTAAGATTATGACAGGTAGGGGCCAACAGGTGGCATAGTGGTTAAGGCTCTGTATTTCCATGTGGCCTCTCTCTATCTCAGCCCCTCACTTATGTCTGCTCGTGGCTTTCCTCTGTGCTCCAAGCAGGGACTGCATTTGCCTTCTGTGTTCCTACCTTGCCCTATCCAGGTTACATAGACAAGAAATAATTCCCAGACCAAGTGCTTTTAGGGCTCCTTAACCTGAAATCAATAGCCCCATCTTAGGGCAGATGCCCATCAAAGCTGTGACCTGCCTGTGCTTGCTTTCTGGGCTTCAGGAGATTCTAGGAAGGGCCTTTCTCTCAATAAACCACCTTCAGTCCCTGTGTCCCCTTGTACCCTTCCTTACCCCAAGCCTCCTCCCCCTGCTTTGATTACTTGGTAACTGTTGCTTCTGTAAAGCACCTTCTTTGACAGCAAGGCAGAGGGCAGAATAAGGGCTTTCCTTTGGAGATGCCAGAAACTTGAAAGCAGTCTTAATCCCTCCTGGTAGACACAGAGGAACTGGCGTCCTGCCTGGGGAAGTTAAGCACCTTAACCCTCTCCTGCCTCCAGGCTCTGATTGTGGGGGTTTTAATTGTAGATGCACATGTAAAGGGGACAATTTTTTCAGGTGATCTTTTTCAGGGGTGTTATTTTGGACAAAGCTTGAGATTTAGTGATAGGATGAAGTCCAAATCTGCAAAGAAACATGGCAGCCCCCAAGCAGGAGATAATTCAAGAGCCGCTCCTGGTGTCTCACACCGGAATGGCCAGAAAACACGGCCTTTCTCCTCTGCCATGGAGAGTGTTTGGAAATGTTCTAACATCTCAGGGATCAGGCCAGGCCTTACATCTGATATGTGTTGTTAATGGGATAATCATATGTTTTGTTTGTTTGGTTGTTTCCCACTTAAAAACCAATAGGACAGTAATGGTGCATCTCGTCATCAGTGGCTTTGGGGTGGGGCCATGCAGACAGGGACACTGCAGACCATGGCTGTCACATGAGGGCTGGCTGAGCAAATTCGGTGTGGGCTGCAATGTTACAACACAGTGAGCCGAGGACATGGTGATTTTCCATTTCCTGTTCCCATCTCTGCAGACTGGCAGGCTTAGAGCCTTTTCAGAGGAAGGATTTTGTGTGAACTGCCTGTCAGGCAGCTGGCTGGGCCGGAAACTCTGAAGTTGTACAATTTGCCTTAGCAAGTCTACTGCCCAGACCTGTTTCTCCAGGGCCTGGGCTTTGGGCTCTTGAGTCTTTTTTTTTTTTTTCCTAAAGGAGGACAGGAGTGGGGGAGTGGTTAAGAACTCAAGCCACATGAGTTAACTGAACATGCAGGGCTCAGGAGCCTCTGACCCCACACAGGTAAATCATTCAAAACACATTTATTTGACCTCTGCTATATTGGACACGCTGTTGGCCCTAGGGAGATGGTGGTGACTGGTAGGAATGTCTGCAGACCCTGCTGTTGAAGATAATTCATTCCATATTGTGCACCAGGTCACGGAGCACAGAACAGCCAGCCCCGTCCTCAACTTACTTATGATTTGGAAACACCTCCTAAAGAAGCAGGCTTCAGGCCTGGCATTACCGCAGGTCTCAGGCACAGGCCTAGAAGAAGCCAGCCTAGAAGGAGCCCGCCAGCGCGACCAGCACATGGCGTAATGGTTACACCTCTGAACTCCCACATAGTAAACCATGGTTCTAGTCCCGGGCCCACTGGCCCAAAACTGATGCCAGGCGTGTGTGCACGCGTACCCAAAATCCCAAGAGGAGACTGGAGGCAAAGGGATTGCAGAATGACCATCCCCCTGGACAGGTGATTTCTCACCTTCTGTCTCTTGGTCTCTTTCTAGTGAGCACACATGCCCTATAGCAAAAATCTCTCCAAAAAAAAAATATAAACAAAGACACCCGCTAAGAAAATCCAGGTGTCCTTGCTGTTAGAATGGCCATGCTCACACAGTTAGTGGGAAGGTCACCAGGACACAGTTATCAGGCACCCCCAAAGTTTGGTTGCTGAGAATTAGGCATTTGTTTTTCTGTATCTACATTAACCATGAGCCCCCTGTAGGATGGGCATTTGTGTCTTGTAGCCCTTTATGCATCCTATGGTGGCCAAGATTCTCCTTTCAGTGCTGAAGTCCACAAGGGAAGAGTTCTGGGGTCCTTTTTCATTAGACCCCCTCTTTCCTAAGGAAAACCACCCAAGTTTTTCAGATTCAAGCATTTTCTTGCCTTGCTAGGAGGCTTGGATCTGTGGGGCAGAGATTTCCCCTGGCCCAGGAGAGTGGAGACTCTGGTCTCTGCTGTCCACTGCTCACTGGCCTCCATCACCCACCTGCTGAGTATGGCTGGTTGTGGTCCGACCTGAAGGGCAGCCTCAGTGGGTTTTGAAACCAGTTTCAGACTCAGGCAGTATGCCATCCAGGAGCAGTAAATGTGACACGCTGTGAGGCCAGCCCACAAGGGAGTGTTCTGGGTTGACACACAGAGATATTCCTGAGTACATTGGGTACATGTGTGCTCAGGGTCCGGGGCTGACTGAATCTGGAAGAGGAGGATCACGGCCTGAGAAACCCCTTGTGGGGGTGTCGTCTTTCTGTCTCTCTCTCTCTCGCTCTCTTGCTCTCTGTGTATATGTATCTGTCTCACTCATGGAAAGAAAAATTTACACCAAAAAAGGTATATGTGTGTGCGCACGTGTACGTGTGTGTGTGTGTGTGTGTGCATATGCCAGCCTGTTACATCACTGGGTGGCCAGATTAGAGATTATTTCTGTTTGGAGTGTTTGCCTGGATTTTTCATTGTGTTTAAGGAGCATGTGTTGCCTCTTTAACTGTTCATTTTAATCACAAGCAACAATTTAATTTCAGTGTCTAGACAGGAAAAGTCTCTTCTTTGTCACTGACATGGTGAGGTTTCTGGGACTATTCTAGGAAAGTATGACGCTTCCTGACTCTAGAGCACTTGTAAAGCACGTTCATGCTGAGAAATTCTTGGACTGGAGGAGATACACATTCTGGAACCTTCTCCAGCAGTTACTCTGACAGTTCTGGCCTCTAGTTCCCAGCCAGTGGTATATTGCCTTCTGAGGAGTTTTACATATTTTTCTTTAGTAGGAGAGTGATGATTGTTCCTTGAAGAAAATTAGAAGATCGAAAAAAATGAATATAAAAATAAAATAAAAATCACTTGTAATCTTAACTACATTTTTTTGTTTCTCTGTAATCAGAATATGAAGGTAGGAGGGTAAAAGCTCGCCTCAGTTAGGCAAGCAGGCGGTGCAGTGATTAAGGGCACTGGTCTCCCACATGGCTGATCATAGTTTGAGTCTTGAACATGGGGGCTTGCTTTCTCACTTTCTCTCTCTTGCATGTGCACACACACACACACAAACACACGCACACACCCACACACACGCTATCCCTCTCTGGTCAAATTAAAATAAAGAAGATAAAGTTAAATAAAAGAATTCTTAAAAAAAAAAACCCAAAACTATTCTCAGAGATAGTGGAATAGTTCATGTTTACTGAATGTTTATATGCCAGGTGGTGTTCTGAGATTTTTATACATATTTACTCATTTAATCCTCAGAATAATCCTCTAAGATAGGCAGTTCAGATGCTCCAAAATTTGAAACGGTAAGTACCAACATGATGCCACAAGTGGAAAATTTCACACCTGACCTCATCCAGCAAGTCACAGTCAAAATGCTGTAATAGGGACCAGCAGGTGGGTTGGAGATTAAGGTGCTGGATTTCACATGGCCAACTATGCAGTTCAAGTCCCAGACACAGTGGCTTGAAAATCACACCAGGCACATGTGCGACCATGCTCGGCACATGTCCAAAATCCTGAGAGGAGACTAGAGGAGAAAGGGTCATGGCATGGCCATTCCCACTGAGGGGTGATCTCTCATGTTTCCTCTCTCTCTTTCTGTCTGTCTCTGGCCTGCACACATACACACCCTATAGCAAAAACTTAAAAAAAAAAAAAAAAAAAAAGCTACAATAAAAATGTTGTACAAAACTACCTTCAGGGGGGACCAGCAGTTAGCGTAATGGCTATGTCGCTGGACTCCCACATAGTTGACCGCGGTTCGAGTCCTGGACCCGGTGGCTTAAACTCACGCCAGGCACGAGTGCGTGCATGCCCAAGATCCCGAGAGGAGAATGGAGGAGAAGGGATTGCAGCATGGCCACCCCCCCGGGGGGTGATTTCCTGCTTTCTGTCTCTCTGTCTCTCTCTGTCTGTCTGGCGAGCGCACGCGCCCTATAGCAAAAACCTCTCAACAACAACAACAAAAAAAAACTACCTTCAGGGGCTGGCAGGTAGTGTGGTTAAGGGCACTGGATTCCCACATGGCCGTCCACAGTTAGAGTCCCAGACCTGGTGGCTTGCTTTCTCACTTTCCCTCTCTCACTCTGTCCCTCTCTGGTCAAATAGA
>NW_006203646.1:1819007-1832602 GCF_000334495.1 Tupaia belangeri chinensis
TTAAAAAAAAAAAAAAAAAAACTACCTTCAGGCTATGTGTGTAAGGTGTACAGGAAACAAGTAAATTTTGTGTTCAGACTTGGATCCCTTCCCCAAGATATCTCATTGTGTATATGCAAATATTCCAAAGTCCTCCAAAATCTGAAGCTGGAATAGTTCTAGTCCCAAGTGTTTTAGATAAAGGAAACCCAACCTGTATTATTTTTATTTTACTAGTTAACAAATGAGGACATGGGACCAGCAGTTAGCAAAATGGCTATGTCGCTGGATTCCCACGTAGTCCACCGCAGTTCGAGTCCCAGACCCGGTGGCTTAAACTCACGCCGTGCGCGTGTGTGTGCGTGCCCAAGATCCCAAGAGGAGAATGGAGAAGGGATTGCGGCATGGCCATCCCCACTGGGGGATGATTTCTCGCTTTCTATCTCTTTGTATCTCTCTGTCTGTCGCGCACATGCGCCCTATAGCAAAAACCTCTCAAAAAAAAAAAAAAAGGAGGACACGAAGGCCCCATAAAGTTAGGTAGCTTACCTGAAGGCCTGCAGCTGGGATGGGGGCACAATGTGAGCTCAAGGGGCAGCTCCGTGGCTCCCAGCCCCTAATTGGGCGGGGCCCCGGTAATGTAATGGGCAGGGGCCCTGGTACTGTAGCCACATCGCTTCCTTCCTTGGCTATACCTGGAAGACTCAGGTCAGCAAGTGAGAGATTGCTGGGACTCTCCTGGGGCCTCTGCTTTCTGAGCCACATTGGAGCTGACCCAGATGAAAACTTGAGCTGTTGGGACCAGGTCTTGCTTGTGGGAGCGGCTCCCTCCTAACCTCAAGATCCATGGCCAAGATCACCTCTCCAGTTCCTCGGTCTTACAGCCAAAAAGGCTCATGCTGGCTTGACAACCCAGTCAGACCAGAGGCAGCCCCATGAGTGGGGAAGAGCATTCTGCAGAGCATGACACCAAACTCAGGGCAGGAGAGCTCAGATCCTCCCTCAGTGGCCCCCGGCCCCAAATGCCAGCAGTACACATGACAAATAGCCCTGGCCCGCAGGCTTTGCTTTCTTCCAGATAGTGAAATTATTTAGGTCACTTGTAAAGCAGAGCAGAGGAACCAGGGACTTGCTGAGGCCAGCGTGACGTCCTTGCACTGGTTTCTCCTTCCTGAAACAAGGAAGTTCTTGCAACAAGAAGGGAACCCGGAGTGACCAAGCTGGCCAAATGCCACCTCTGATCCACGAGGCATTTCCACAATATCCTCCTGAAGAAAACAACCTGGACAGCCCTACCTCCAGCTTCTGCTTCCAGAGTTAGACTCAGGAATTGATTCAGCCTGTCGGAAATGTGCTTGCTCTCATTTTCATCCATCTGTCCATTCATTCATTATTTATCCACAGTCTCCAACTCTGTGCTGGAGACCAGAGACACAGCCTTGAACAGAACAGCCTTGCTTTTGAGAGAGGAAGGAGGAGTCCGGGAGCTTTCTCTGCTTCATGAAGGAGTAAGAAAGGGTACTCAGCCCATCAGGGTTTCGAGGTCCCCCTTCAAGCCAGGCATGCCCAGTGTGGCTCAGAAGCCCAGACGTGGATGGTGTGCAGACTTGTTCCTCCAGATCATTTTATTTTTCTTTTCTTTTCTTTTCTTTTCTTTTCTTTTCTTTTCTTTTCTTTTCTTTTCTTTTCTTTTCTTTTCTTTTCTTTTCTTTTCTTTTCTTTTCTTTTCTTTTCTTTTCTTTTCTTTTCTTTTCTTTTCTTTTCTTTTCTTTTCTTTTCTTTTCTTCTCTTTTCTCTTTTCTCTTTTCTTTTCTTTTCTTCCTTCTTTTCTTCCTTCCTTCCTTTCTTTCTTTCTTTCTTTCTTTCTTTCTTTCTTTCTTTCTTTCTTTCTTTCTTTCTTTCTTTCTTTCTTTCTTTAAAGAGAGATTCTTGCTATAGGGCATGTGTGCTTGCCAGAGAGACAGAGACAGAAAGTGAGAAATTACCCTCTGGGGGGATGGCCATGCTGCAATTTCTTCTCCATTCTCCTCTCAGGATCTTGGGCACCCTCACACACACACAAACCCAGAGTGAGTTTTAAGCCGCCGGTTCTTGAACTGCGATTGATACATGGGAGTCCAGAGATGGAACCATTACACCATCTGCTGGCCCCTCCTCCAGGACATTTTCTAACGCAGGATCCCCAAAGGGGCCAGAGATTTTGAACACAGTTGCAGCAGGTCTTTAAGAGCAGAGTGGGGAGGGTGGTGGCTCCTGGCCCCCCATCTCCTCTGGACTTCCCAGCAACCATCCACCACCAAAGCATGTCTCAGAGAGGTTTCTTGCTTTGTCCCTGGCTTCTCTTCCCCACATCAAATCCCCTCCAGATACCACACTCATGTCTGTGACTGTGATCACGAGGTCGGTCCTCAATGAGGTGCAGGCCCGTAAAGAGCATCCCAAGCACACCAAGCAGTCATGTCATCCTCACTGCAGTTCTAGGCACTCCTGCTGTCGCCATTGCACACTGGGGAAGCACAGGCTCCAGACTTCATGGCCTGTAAGTGGCCAGGCCTCTGCAGAACCCTGGACGGTTGTCCTCAGTGAGTGCTGCCCTACTGTGCGGCGTACAGAGCAGATCAGCCCTTTTAGAGGATATGGCCCTCAGAGGAGTCGCTCAGCTTCTCCATCAAATTTTTCAAAGTCTTTCTCCCCTGGTTCCTTAGGGACCTTCGTATGCCTGACTAGAAGCAGAGCCTCTTTTGGGGAAGAGTGGGAACTGCTCTTCTTGCCTCATTTACTACCAAAAGTAGAGCTGGTTTTGTTAAAGTGAGGATGCACCTTTTTTTTTTTTTTTTAAGAATTTTGCTGTAGGAAGCATGCGCTTGTTGGAGAGACAGAAAGTGAGAAATCACCCCCCAGGGAGGCTGGCCATGCGCAATCCCTTGTCCTCCACACACGCCCCCGTAAATTTTAAACCTCCAGGTCTGGGACTCAGGTCTGGTCTACTATGTGGGAGTCCAGCAAGTAACCATTACCCCGCCTGCTGATCCTGGAGAAGCGCTTTTTAAAGGGAACTTGCTCCTTTGTCTTAGAGTCTATCACTGGAAGGAAAAACAAGTCCTGCGGCTCACCCAGATTTTAGTGAAGAGGCTCCGGATATAAGCTGCTAAACAGCATAGCAGAGATGGAAGATAGGAGTACTGGTGGGGAGCAGGGCTGGTTAAGTGGGGAGGAGCCGCAGCTGCCTGAACCCGGTCCATGGGAATTCCTCCACCCAGTTGACACATGCTCTCTGGGACCGTAGGGTTGCAGAGGGCCTCAGGACTATGTGAATTTTCCTACTAGTGGTATAGAAAGCTCTGGGCTTCGGAATTATTTAGTCATTTGCTTGTGATATAGAAAACTCTGGACTTTGGAATTATTATTCTACCAGAAAGGTCTCTTTGGAGCCTGCCCCTGCCTGGTGCTTCTGTCCCTGAGACACTGGCCTCCCTCTCCCCAGTATGGGCTGCCTTGCTGGGAAAAAGCCCTTTCAGCCTAGCTTTCTCTTTCCTCTTGAGAACTTGCCACTCCACATTTGCCAGGAGAGGTGTCAGCCCTACCTGGGGAAGAAGTAAGGCCAGGATGCCACTGGGGCAGCTCGGGATGTCCCTGACCCACTTCCTCATCTTTCCTGGATCATCGGCCCCATACAGGGTAGGGGGCTGCTGGAGGCATATGGCCCAACTTCAGGTTTCAATTCCGAATCAAATTTGAGTTCTCATTTTCAGATTGGGGGTGTGGTGGGAGGCATTTAAATAGAGTGGCCATTTTTAGGGAAGAATAGCTTTGCTTGTTTTTGAAGGCACTGCATTTCTTGAGCTGACCCAGTGGCCTAGTGGTTAAGAGAACCAGATCCCACATGGCCTATCGCATGGTTTGAACCCCAGCTCCAGCAGAGTGAAAAAATATTCTGGGCAGGTGTGTGTGTGCATGCCCAAAATCCTGCAGGCTGGAGGACTGTGGTGTGACCGTGCCCCACTAGGGAGTGCTCTCTCTCTCTTTCTATCTTTGGCCAATGTACTCACCTACTGGCAAAAAAAAGAAAAAAAAGCATTGCATTTCTTTAGGGAAGAAAACTAGCCGGCCCTTGCTTTCATACCTGTGTTTCTGGCCAGTTCATGGCATTGTAGTTGGGATGATCGGATACCACATGGCTGACTGTACATTTCGAGACTCAGACTTGGCTTGATAAACACACTGGGTGTGTGTGCATGTGTGCCCATCCTGAAAGGAGGGAAAAAATGGAGAGAGATTGTAGGGTGGACATTCTCTGTGGGAAGAGTGCTTTCTCACTTTTCTCTCTCTTCTCTCTCTCTGTCTCTGTCTGCCTCTGTCTCTTGGTGAGCATACATACTCTCTGGCAAATTGGAAAAAAAAAATAAAAAGCTTGGGAAAAGACAAAAACTTGGTTTTCTTTAGCCAGGAGACTGACTTTACCTGTGGGCACGAGCAGCAGGTAACTCCAGGTGGCTCTGTGAATGGGCCTCAGTCCAGGCATGAAGGGCTGACTACTGGGGGATTAATTGGTGGGTGTACTTCCTAAAGCAGCCTGTCTAGCTGAGAGAGGACAGGGCGAGGGTCTGGCAAAAAAAAGCAGCACTGGCTATTTATAGAATCTTGTTCTGTGCTGTTTATCATCTTAAAAAACATTTTTTAAAGGTAGTGTACCAGTTGATTATTGTTGAAGCTGGCTAATATATCCAAGGAAGTTTATCAGAACATTCTCTCTCTTTCTCTTTTGGTATGTTTAAAATTTTCCAAAATAAAGGAGGATTTTTAAAGCAATGACAAATATTGCTTCCTGTGGCCCTAATTCAGAATACTCAGGAGTCCTGCTGGGGCTGCTTTGAGGCTTGATTGCCAAAACAGTAAGTAGAAGACGATAAAGCCAGTCTTCAGAGTGGTCACACTCATAGAGACAGCAAGTAGAATGCTTGTTGCCAGGGGCTGGGCGAGAGAGGAGGTGAGTTATTTAATGAGTACAGAGTCTCTGTTTCGCAAAGTGAAAAGAATTCTGGAGATGGATAGCAGCGATGGTTGCACTGCATCCTCAGTGTATTTAATGCCATAAAAAGAAGGGGAAAGCTAGTCCCCACGTGTCTCTGCTGAAGTTGGATCAGCAGTGTCCTGCCACGGTGAGCTCATCTGTGCTTGAGAGTTTAGGCTGGGGCTGACAGGTGGCGTAGTGGTTAAGGTGCTTGGACTTCCACATGGCTGACCACGATTCAAGTCTCAGACCTGGCAGCTTGCTTTCTCATTTTCTCTGTCTCTGTCTCTCTTTGGTCAAATTAAAAAGTAATAGTGATAAATAAAATTAAATAATCTAAAACAAAAAAGTTTAGGCCACTTGGCTGAACTCATGACTGACAGGCCACTAAGCATAACCTGCCATGAATTGCCTAGGTTTCCTGTGCCCCAGCCTCAGGGTGTGGCGTGAGGAATCAGTCAGCTCGGTGTGTAAAGGGCGTGTCAGAAGTGTTACAGGCCTCACCTTCCACACCAACCCTAAGGGGACACGTGGTATGCCTGGTCTCGGAGAACCAGTGTAAATGCTTCCGCAGGTTTAGGATCTTCTGTAAATCTTAGTGTATATGGTGAGGGGGTCTTCAGAAAGTTTGCGGAAAGTTTATTGAAAATCTGTGCATGGATTCCAAAAAACGTTTGCACCAAAATAATCTTGTGCATTAATTCGATTTTCCACAAACTCTTTGAAATCCCCTCATTTGTTAATAGGGCTCCTATTGTTCAAACCTGGAGCAAAGTAAACATGAAGAAAGAAAATCGAGGGGCCAGAAGGTGGTGTGGTAGTTAAGGTACTGGATTCCTGCATGGCCGACCACAGTTCGAGCCCCAGACCCACTGGCTTGAAAATCACACCAAGCACGTGTATATGTATGCCAAAATCCTGAAAGAAAGATGGAGGGGGAGGGATTGCAACATGGCCATCCCCCTGCGCAATGATTTCTCACTTTCTCTGTCTCACTCTCTCTGTCTCTTTCTGCAAGTTGCATGCACCCTATAGCAAAAATCTGAAAAAAATCAAATAAAATGAAAAAGCATTTTCAGGACCCCTGTAGAAACTCAGATATGGACTGGCTATTAGTAAATATCATTGCATTACTGTTGATGTTTTAGAATTGCTCATAACACTGTGATTTGCAGGAAGATGACCCCAGGAATGGATACCAGAGGTTCTGGGGTGGCACGTGTGCTTGTCGTGCCTGTGGTTGACCTGGAAGTGGTCCAGCAAGACCAGCGTTTATATGCAGCAGACATATGAACACAGCAAATGTAGCTCAGTGCTCACGAGTCCGGGTGGAGGGCCGGAGGTGTTCATTGTACTGTTCTTTCATCTGTTTTGTGGGCCTGAAAATTTTCAGAATCAAAAGTGCTTCGAAGAAGTCGAGGGGTCTGTGGCTATTGTCTGGCTTAGAAAGACTCCTACTTCTGTTCCCAGTCTATCCAGGGACCCGCCGGAAGACCTCCAGGCATCTGTTGTCTGTGTGGTTTGTGATAAGAAGGAAACAGCTGAGTAACAGTGCTTGGTGGTGCAGCACTGGAGACAAAAGGCCGCCCTGCGGTCCTGGGAGGAGGGGAGGAAGTGTCTGCCGGCACGTGCGTTACCAGGAAGCTCATAAAATCTTTTGTGGCTGCAAAGTGTTTTGTACTAGGGAATAGTCGCTGAGCTGGAGTCAGCCTGGCCTGCAAGGAAGAGCAGGGCCTCTGAAGTCGCTTCTGGGTGGAGAAGCTGACCTCTCGCACCGGCTTATTCCCTGGGATCCTAAAGGAAACAACCTGCAGGATCTGACCCACGAAGCATGGTCCACTCTGCATTGGCCTCTGGCCGTTCTACGCGACCATTTCATCGCCATGTGGGGCCTATTTCAACATTGCAGACAAACAGTTCATTGCTTCTGGGTCCAGAGCCGGCTCTGAGACTGTAGACCCTGCTCTGCCTGGCTCAGAAGCTGCTGTGCAGCGGCCCCCAGGAGGCCTCGCCAGTGGAGGGGAGCCCCAGCAGGTGAAGTGGGTCCTCAGTAATCCATAGCCCCCTCCATTGCAGGATAATCCTCTCCCGCAGAGCTCTGAAAGGTTTGAAAAGCAGGGAGGGGTGGAGGACGCTAATCTGATTGAGCACATCTGCTGGCGGCCAGCAATGCTGTGAGGCCACCCCCAGCACGGTATCCTTCACCATGCCACCTTCTGCTCTGGGGAAGAAAAGAGAAGTCCTAAATTGCCTCAGTTCAGCTCAAGGTTGAGGAAAACGGGTGCAGTTTTTTTTGGGGGGGGGAATTATTTTTAAGTTGCACAAAGGATACATGATCATTGGAGGAAAAACTTAGGAATACAAAATTATCAGAGAAACATTCAAATGGCCTAAAATTTCATTTTTGAGGGCCAGCCGGTGGTGTGGTTTGAGTCCGCGACCAGGCAGGTTAAGGAACACACCAGTTGCATGTGCGTGCGTGTCTAAAATTCTGAAAAGAGAATGGAGGAGAAGGGGTTATGGTGTGGCGATCCCTCTGGGGTGTGATCTCACACTGCCCCCACCTGTCTGTCTCTCTCTGGCAAGCACATGTGCCCTGTAGCACAAATTTTAAAAAAGAAAAAAATCTATCCAGAGAGGACCCTCCACTCACGGGGCACCTGCTCTGTGGCAGGCACTGTGCTGGGGACAGACGGCACCACGCTGAGTGGCTGGACCTGGTTCCTGTCCTCATGGGCTCAGTACCAGGCACTAATATTTTTTTTCATATTTATTAAATTTCATTTATTATTTTTTTTAATCTGACCACAGAGAGACAGAGAGAAAGAGAGGATAAGTGAGAAAGCAAACCTCCAGGCCCAGAACTCAAACCATGGTTGGCCATGTGGAAGCCCAGGGCCTCAGGCACCACGCCACCTGCTGGCACCTCCCGCAGCACCAATATTAATTCTTGCTGTTAAATGAGTAATCTGAGTGTGAGAAGTGCCATCAGATGGCTGGAGGACACTAGAGAAAAGCACTCCTGGCCAGGAGTGGGGTCAGAGCTCCCCATGGCTAGACCCTGCCTTGGAGAGGGTAGGCTGTGAGGCAGCAGGGCCTGGCCGGGCCTCAGCCCCAGGATTTCCAGCCACATGAGAGTTCTTCCCCAGTGTGCCCTTTGTCTACCTGCTGCATTGCCTGGGTGTGCAAGACAGGAGAGTTGTGTACGTGGGAGGCAGTGTAGGTCCAGGCTCATGGGGTGGGTGCTGGAAGGAGACGGGCGTGGGGTCGCTGTGTGCCGTGGAGGGCGAGGTTGGCAGGGGTGTGTCTCCGCCTTCACCGTGTTGTACATGTCTGCATGCTCAGCTCCTCCTCACCTGAGAGCAGAGCTTCGTGTCCTGCCATCTTTACCCACTTAGTGGGCTGTTGCAGGTGCGCCGAGAGACACAGACCCGGGCCTGCTGGAACCGGCGTTTGGTTTCACAGTGACATCCCCTGAGGCCTTCTTGGCATGGTTGTGCCCCTTTGCCACAGCCTGGGGTGGTTATGTCCTTATCTCCCACGTGGCACAGGAGGGTGAGAGAACGAGGCCAGGGCGCCTACAGCAGGGAGCAGGTGTGTGAACGCTTTTGTTTGCGTTCCCTTTATCTGCACACGTGTGCTTTGAGGTCACCTGGGCCACCCCACTGCCTCTTCTGCCACGGCTCAGCAACTGCTCCAGATCCCGGGAGGCTGGGCTTGGAGGCCATGGGTGACGAGACCAAGGCCAGGACCTCAAGGAGCTCCCACCCAGTGGGGGAGTCCCAAGGGGACTATGGTCGGGGGGAGGCTTCCACAAGGCAGTGACTTCGAAGGCAAGCCCTTGTCAAGGCTGGCGAGTGAGCAGGGGTGGGGAAGGGTGTTCCAGGCATGTGGGCTGCAGAGAGGAAGGCTCTTAGATGGAGGTCAGGGGCCCCAGGTGTGGGGTGGTTTCTCCAGAGTGAGGAGTGTTGAGATTGGAGAGGCCCCCCACCCTGCAGAGCCTCACACAGTGGAGGCTGCACGTCCCCCCACAGCCCATGGACCTTGATCCTCAGAGCACAAGGTGCCCTTTGTCTTGTTGGAGCGATCCCCCAGCTGCCAGCTGCCAGCTTCCGGGTGAGATGTAAATGTCTCTGTTCTTTGACCCTCTGGGAAGATAACCCTAGGCCTCTGGTTTGGGTTCTTTTTTACGTTTGTTTATTAATTAGGTTGTTCGGAAAGTCATGACATTTTTCTATGCAAAAATGCATTATGGCTTTCCTAACGACCTAATATTTCTTCCTTGAGAAAGAGACAGCAGGGTCCCATGGCACAGTCCACCCCCAGGCCTCAGCCGGCCCCGGATCATGGGCACACAAGTGCTTGGGTACTCAGGGAGGCCTCTGGACTTGAACCTGAAACCTCCTCATGTGGGTTTGCCTCCCAAAATATCAGGTTCTGTGGTCACGCCGTCTGGCTGAGGGCCTGGACTTTATACCGTTTCTCAGAATTGCTCGGCAGGGGTAAGTGCCAGTTCGGGAAGGGGCAGCCAATCTCTCCTTACCTGTTCTCTTACCTGTTCTTCTCTCCTTACCTGTTCTCTCCCCACCCACCCATCTGTGCTGGGCTCACCTTCCAAGCAAACTGTGTCTGAGGGCCACCGACACTGTGGCCCCATTTACAGTGCTGAGGACAGTGGGAGCCACATCGGCAGGGACAGGGTCTGGTTTGCACCTGTGTTGTGACTACAGCCTGAAGGTGAGAGTGGGGAGTGGGAGCATTACTCCCCAGGCTCTGATGCTGTTGCTTTTCACTATCGAGCACCTTGTGTTCCAGATGCTAGTCTGCGTGTTTAGTGTACACTTCCTTTTTCCTTTTTTCTTTTCTTTTTTTTTTTAAATTTGCTAGAGACGCATGTGCTTGTAGGATGAGAGAGAAAGTGAAGAAGCACCCCCCTGTGGAGGATGGCCACAATGCAGCCCCTTCTCCTTTTGGAATTTTAGGCACACTTGCACATACACCTAGTGTTTTCAAGCCGCCAGGCCCAAGACAAGAATCACACAGTCAGCCATGTGGAATCCAGCTGCCCTCACTACCATGCCACCGGCTGGCTATGGCTACTGCATTCTCTTACTAAATATAAAAAAAGCCGTTGCAAGTGTAGGTTCCATGAAACAGATGAGGAGGCGGGTCCACAGAGAAGCTGAGATACCCAGCTGTGATGACACAGCTGGAAGCAATGTCCGGGGGGATGTGAGCCCAGGTTGGACGGACCTGGAACATGTGCTCTGACCCTCAGCAGTCCAGCCTTTCTGCTCTGTCCTCTGCCAGTGCCATCCTGCATGTAGGGGGGGCCTTTCGCTTCCTGGGTGCAGGCAGATGTCTCAGTAACCTCTGTCTGTCCCTCCCCTGACAGGTAAGTTTGAGGATAGGGAAGACCACGTCCCTAAGTTGGAGCAGATAAATAGCACCAGGATCCTCAGCAGCCAGAACTTCACCCTCACCAAGAAGGAGCTGCTGAACACAGAGCTGCTGCTGCTAGAGGCCTTCAGCTGGAACCTCTGCCTGCCCACGCCCGCCCACTTCTTGGACTACTACCTCCTGGCCTCCGTCAGCCAGAAGGACCACCACTGCCATGCCTGGCCCACTGCCTGCCCCCGAAAGACCAAAGAGTGCCTCAAGGAGTATGCCCACTATTTCCTGGAAGTCACCTTGCAAGGTGAGGTTGGCAGAGATGGCTGGGACCCAGTGTTAGGACTTCTCACCCCTTACCTGTACCCCTGCATGGGCTGGGATGAGGGGTGCTGAGGGGCATGCCTGTTTAGAGGGGTCTTCCTTATGGGCTGGGGCTCTATGTCCAGATCATTCGCACTTTGCAGGGGATAGGCAAAGGAGAAGCAAGAACTCACAGCGTGTGTCACCAACAGCATGTAAAAAGAGGCAGCAGTTTATATGCAGGTGCCTGATGCCCTGCAGCCTTACAGATCACCTGGCTGCTTTTCTGTGGTACCCCGCAGCCTTGCAGGTGATCTAAATAGCATCGGCTTGTAGATTATTCCCAAAGAGCTGCCATCATACAGGAAGGATGTTAGCAAGAAAAGTTACCTTGTTAGTGGACTCTTACTTGAAACCCACTCTCGCCAGTGTCTCTAAGTCAGGTAAAACACTAGGTGAGAACTTCCACTGGCATAACCTGCGATGGTGTTTTGCAGACCTTCACCATTTCTAATTTTTCATCCTAGATATAGGACAGCAGTTATCAGCCTTTGAACCGATGAGGAGGTTTTTTGATGCAAGTTCTCTTTGTGATTCTCTTTCAGACCACATATTCTACAAATTCCAGCCTTCTGTGGTCGCTGCGGCCTGTGTTGGGGCCTCTAGAATTTGTTTGCAGCTTTCTCCCTATTGGACCAGAGACCTGCAGAGGATCTCAAACTACTCTCTGGAACATCTCAGCACATGTATTGAAATCCTGCTGGTGTAAGTTCCTCTTCTCTTTCCCACTTGCCTTTGAAGCCTGCCACAGGGCTGGTGGCCGCCAGCTGCAGTGTCTCACATAAAGTAGGCTGTGATGAGTCCAGATAGAGGTGGGGTTGGGGGTTTGGTCCTCCTGTTTCAAGTGGCTTTGGGTTTGCATTTCTTAGGTCAGGGAGCAAGGAAGAAGTGAGACTGGGTATAATGCCTTTTACCTGTCTGACTGTTTGATCTAAGTCCCAAGCTTACCGATGGTCACGTTGAATGACTCTGATTAGAAGCTGCTTTGCTCAGAACTTTTTTTTTTTTTTAAGAATTTATTTAATTTCAGGGCCAGCAGGTGGCGTGGTGGTTAAGGTGTTGGACTCCCACATGGCTGAGCTGGTTTGAATCTCTGACCTGGTGGCTTGCTCTCTCACTTTCTCTCTCTCACTGTCTCTCTCTACCCCCTTCTCTCATCAAATTAAAAAATAATTATAAATAAATATTTCAAAAATAAAAGTACTTATTTAATTTCATTTAGCATCAGTATTCTTTACTTTGGCTAGAGAGAGAGAGAGAAAATAAGCCACCAGGTCCTAGAAACATGGTCAGCCATGTATAGTGCCTTAACCACCATGGTCAACCATGGTGCCTAGATGCCTAGCCACCAGGTCTAGGACTTGAACCATGGTCAACCATGTTCCAGCACCTTAACTACCATGCTACCTGCTGGTCCCGCTCAGAACTTTTTTTTTTTTTTATAAGATTAATTTATTTAATTGTATTCATTTTTTTTACATAATTTTTAAAAACTTTATGTATTTATTTATTTTAGTCTGACCAGAGAGGGACAGGGCAAGAGAGAGAGAGAAGGAGGGAAAGTAAAAAAAAGCAAGCCTCCAGGTCTAAGACTCAAACTGCTGTTGGCCAAGTGGGAATCCAGTGCCCTTAACAACCTGGCCCCTATTATTATTTTTTTAATTTGACCACAGAGAAAGAGAAAGTGGAAAGCAAGCCTCCAGGTACAGGATTCCTTTTTTTTTTTTTTTTTTTGGAGAGGTTTTCGCTATAGGGCGTGTGTGCACGACAGACAGACAGAGAGAGACATAGAGACAGAAAGCGAGAAATCACCCCCCAGGGGGGATGGCCACGCCGCAATCCCTTCTCCTCCATTCTCCTCTCGGGATCTTGGGCACGCACACACACTCGCCAGGCATGAGTTTTAAGCCACCAGGTCCAGGACACGAACCGCGGTCCACTACTTGGGAGTCCAGCGACACAGCCATTATGCTAACTGCTGGTTCCCCAGGTCCAGGATTCTAACTACTGTCAGCCATGTGGGAGTCCAGCACATTAGCCACCACACCACCTGCTGCCTTGACCCTTAAACTTCTAAGAAGCCTTAAAGCTGACCTCTTGGGCCAGCAGATGGCATAGTGGTTATGTCATTGGACTCCCACGTGACGAACCATGGTTTGAGTCCCAAAGCCAGTGGCTTAAAAAATCACTCCAGGCACATGTGCATGCCTAAGATCCAGAAAGAGAATGGAAGAGAAGGAATTGTGGTGTGGCCATCCCTCTTGGATGGTGATTTCCCACTTTCTCTCTCACTGTCTTCGTTTCTCTGTCTCTCTGGTGAGCACACACACCCTAAGGCAAAAACCTCTTAGAAAAATTAAAAACCTGGCATCTTAGCCAGCCAAGCCCTGAGTTGCTTCACATAGGAAGCAACTACCTCTTTGCAGGGAGAAAACGTTTAGTGTAACAGAAGGTACATAAAGACATTGTAGATCCAATTCCATGAGCGGTAAGAGACAAAGAGCTCCATGGTGACTGGGGAGCAGGGCAGGACAGAACAGCTCGTGTGTGCTATACCCAGGCTGTTCCCCTTCTACCCAACAGGGGGTGGCATATCCTGGGTGCTGGCCTGACTGACCAGGGGCCAAGGTAATCAAAGCAAAGCCCCAGGGCCCCCGAAGAGCCACCTGTCAGCATCCTGCTGTGGGAAGCTTTGTTTGCGGCTCCTTCATCTCACTCTCTGAAATGTCAGCCCTTGCTCTATGATTCGTGGTTTTAGAAGATCCCCAAAGTCAGAAAACAGTCTTGTCTGAGTGCTGATGGTTATTCAGGGATAATATATATATATTCAGGGATAACATATATATATATA
>NW_006203646.1:1833413-1836802 GCF_000334495.1 Tupaia belangeri chinensis
TATATATATATTCAGGGATAACTTTTTTTTTCAGGGATAATTATATAATTTTTTAAATTTATTTATTTATTTATTTTTGGAGAGGTTTTTGCTATAGGGCGCGTGCGTTTGCCAGAAAGACAGAGAGAGATCAAGAGACAGAAAGTGAGAAATCACCCCCCAGGGAGAGTGGCCACACCGCAATCTTTTCTCCTCCATTCTCCTCTCGGGATCTTGGACACACACATCATGCACCTGGTATGAGTTTAAGCCACTGAGTCCAGGACTCAAACTGCAGTCGACTACATGGGAGTCCAGCAACATAGCATTACGCTAACTACTGGTCCCATATATTTTTTTTTTTAATTCATCTCACATCCTTCATATCGAGGTCAGAGGAGCCCTTGACAGGGTCTCATCATGAATGGTCACTCAGGTTGGCCCAGGATCAAAACCCTGGCCTTCTCTGTGGCTTCCAGCATCACAGAGCACTGCCTTGCCATCTGCACTGCCGTGCAGGGCCACACCCCCAGATATGTAGCCACCTACCTGGCCTCCCCTCTTCATGAAGGTTGACTTTTTCAGGGCATTCTCATTCAGGATAGCCTCTTCTGAAATCTCTGGACATCTGTATTTGCATATTTCTTAATTAAGCTTCTAATGGTTTTGTTTTCCCCAAAAGTTTTAGGGGAAGCTTTTTTTTAAGATGGGAAAAAAACATGTATTATGCCCCTTTTCAAATGGAGAAACTTAGCCCCAGGGGCAGCTTGCTTGGTTTCTTCTAGCTCCAGAGTAGCCCAGTGGGGATGGCCCAGGAGTGCCTGGAAGGCAGACATTGTGAGCATCCAGGCAAGAGAGCACTCTGTGTCGGGTGCTGGGGACACCATGGTGAGCAAGAGCAGATGGGTCCTCCTGCCAGCACATGGGAACCAGTAGTTACCCTCTGGGGTGGTGACTGCCGACATGGGCAGTGCAGAAGCTGCAGGAACAGCTGGCCTCATCTCGAGAGGTCAGAAGAGACCTTCTGTAGGAAGCAAGTCTGAGCTGAGGTTGGGGCCCTGGTGTGGTCAGTGAACAGCAGAGGCTGTGTTGCAGGCCACGGGCACCGACAGATCAAGGCGCAGTGGTAGCAGAACACATGCTTCCCCTTCTCTCTGGATCCTGCTTAGCAAGGGAGGTAGAGGTGCCCGCAGGGGTCTGGTGTTGTGGCCTTTAACCTCCAAGTCTCACCAGGTCTTTTCCTTTCAGAGCATATGACAATGTCCTCAAGGATGCTGTTGCGGTCAAGAGCCAGGCCTTAGCGATGGTACCCGGCACGCCCCCGACCCCCACCCAAGTGCTGTTCCAGCCGCCTGCCTACCCTGCGCTCAGCCCGCCCACCACCCTGGCCCAGTTCCAGGCCCCCGTGCAGGACCTGTGCTTGGCCTATCGGGACTCACTGCAGGCCCACCATCCAGGGAGCCTGCTCTCCGGCGGCACTGGCTCATCTCTGCATACCCCCTACCCGACCCTGCAGCCCTTGGATGTGTGTCCCATGCCCGTCCCTGCGTCCCTCAGCATGCAGGTGGCCATTGCAGCTGAGCCCAGGCACTGCCTGGCCACCACCTATGGAAGCAGCTACTTCAGTGGGAGCCACTTGTTCCCCACAGGCTGTTTTGACAGATAGGCCACCTCTGGGCCACCAGAGCAGAGGCAGAAGACACTGAAGAGAAGGCCCGGCCCAGTGAGGCAGCTAGGAGGCTGTCTTAAAGAGCCTCATTGCCCTCGAACGTGGAGGCTTTGTGCACTCTTAGATAAAACTGGCCCAGAGCCAAACAGTCAATGGCAGACCTCCCTGAGAGCACTCCTCTCCATCAGCGTTTTCCACGGTGGCTGGACTGTGAGGGATGCCTCGGTGACATCCTCTCAGGCAGGGCTCAGTGAATTAAGGGCGACTTTTAAGAGGCCAGAAGATGGGGACCTGGACGCAGGCCACGAGTCCAAAGCACGTCCAGTTGTTAGCGTTACAGACATACTCTTTGCCCGGGGCAGCTACCGCTGAGAAGGGGCAGCCTGGTATGTCCCAGGACCCCTGGAAGACACAGGTGCGCTTCTCTCCCTGGCTCCATCCAGAGGGAGAGGAACCCGTGTGTGTTGATGTCTGAGCTTCTGCCTCACAAGGCAGCGGGTGGCTGTCTTGCCTTGTCAAACCTAAAACGTTTTTCGGCCTTTTAGATATTTCACGTGCTGCTGTTTCCTAAAGCAATAGAGCTTTCTGTTCAGTAAGATGTCTTGTTTACATACTGTATCAGGGACTTTGTGATACTTGAAAATTCCTTAGGAGAAAAAAAAAAAAAAGCAATTGCCACACTGCCTGACCACGGGAGGGCTGTAAGTGTCAACCCATCTGGTGACAGAGATCCCTTTTCAAAAGCATATGGTGGGAAGAACCACTTTCCAGGCCTTCAGTTCCAGAAGATTCCACGTCTTGGAAGCCGTGTTCACCTGCAGAATTTCAACGACCACCCAGGGCAGAAGTGTTTGTCGCAAGAAAGACAAAGGATTGAAATGAGCGCCTTCACCTCCCTCACCGTGTGCTTCCAGTGTGAGGTTAATCCAGCCTCAGCTCTGAGCATGGCAAGGAGTGGAGAAGATGGCGTGGAGTCTCTGCTCACCACGGCCAAATGTTGGGGGTGGGGATGGACGTGGGGACGTGACCCCACCACTGACAGGCCAGCGATTGGTTGGCTCGAAAGCCAGTGTCTGGGCATCTGCAGCGAGAGCTCTCAGGAAGACTCGGAACCAAGTGCAATATGTTCTTACTCGCCGCGCAGCTCGTGCGTGGCCTGATCTGGTTGATCCGGGGTTGGGGACCCCGTTCACACATCCGAACTGGGAGGTGCCCAGGACCACAGAAGCGATTTTTGTTTGTTTGTTTTTAAACACCCCTCTTGGTTGTCTTGGCTCATTTGCCAGTTCAGGAGGCGGCGAGGGACCGCCAGGAAGACAGCCATGAGGTGCCGTGCTGGACCTGAAGGTGTAAATAAAGGCGGCTGCCTCCGTGGGGAGACAGTAAGAACAGGGACTGGACGCGACGAGGCGCAGCCACTTTGTCACGGTAGCATAGGAAACTACACGTGCGTTGGGTTTTTCTTTTTCCTTTGCCAACCTCCTCCTATTTATATGCGACTGGTTTGGAGTCCAGGTTTTTGTATGTGCCTGTTCTAGAGCTGAGGGGGTTGCGAGGTAGTTCCTCCACACCCTGGGGCCTCGCAGCCAACCTGGCTACTGGAAAAAGGCCTCTCACAATAAATGCATCACCTGCGCTTGGCGTCTCAGTTCTCTCCCTGGGCTTTCCCTCTCAGGCCACCCCCTCCTTCCCCCAAATTAGCCCCTGGGTGCCGCCGCATGACAGGTGGGGGCGGGGGGGG
>NW_006203646.1:1837556-1840004 GCF_000334495.1 Tupaia belangeri chinensis
GGTGCGGGGGGGAGGGTAATGGCCGAGTTGGCAGCAACAAGGCTGGCTTCTTCAGAGCTGCGTCCTGCCGTCCGAGTTGGAGCTGGGCCTTCCTGGACACACAGACTGGGCAGAGGAGTATGTAAGGCGTGACAGCCCAGCGCCACCACTGTATCCGGGGTTCTCCAGAGAAAACACCAATGGAAGGGAGAGAGCGAGAGAGAGAGAGTTCTATTGTAAGAAATTGGCCAACGTGATTGGAGGTTTTAGTCCTGGTCCCTATTAGCCATATTTTATAGATCAGAAAATGAGGGCATGGAGAGGGTATTTACTCCATCTGTCTGCCCCCATTTTGCTCTCACCTGGAAGGGGCTCCCCACACCCTGAAGAAGACCAGGGACCAGGCTCGGGGCCTCCACAGTATATTCCACTAAAGGAGACCTGCCTCCATGCTAGCTCGGCCCAGCCCCAGGCACTATCTGCTGGTCAGTTTGGAGAGCTGCCCTCCTCGCCAGAACCAGCATCATGCATTTCTGAGACGATCCCTGGCACCAGGTGCCTAGAAAAGGGTCTCAGTCTTCATTACCAGGGCTTGTTCCTCGAGAAAGACACCCTGTGACTCCATCTCTGCAGAGACAGCTCAGCATTTGGCAGGCGTCCCATCCGAGTGCCTACCAGGACCATGCAGGTAGTGTGAGTGAAACCAGCTGGGTGACAGTGTGAGCCAGTGGGGACCCAGTTGAGCTGTAAAGCCAGCGCCACCCTGTAGGATGTGGTTTCCACTGACCTCGGGCCAATTATTACCTTTCAAGGATATAAGCTTTATGCTGCCAAACCTTTTGGTTTCCAGAAAAACTAGAAATTTGCACTTTCTAGGAAATTTGATTTTTAGGACTTTTTAAATTTTAATTAATGTTTAAACATAATAGAAATCCAGTAGGTTAGAGTGGTGCTAGTGTATGGGCAAGACCACTGGGTCTGAAAGATGGCTGGTCTGAGTTTGTTCTCAGCTAGATGACCTTGAGAACGGCCATCTCCTCACTCTGAACCTCTGTCTCCTCACCTGGAAGGTAGGAAGACTACGAGCCTAGTCTGCACTTCAGGTTTAAGAAAGCATGGCTTGGGGCCAGCCGGTGGCATGGGGGTCAAGATGCTAGAATCCCATAGGGCTGACGGTGGTTCAGTTCCAGACTGGTGGCTGTCTCTCTCTCTCTCTTGTGCTCTCGCTTTCTTTCTTTTGGGTGAGCACACATTCCCTGTAGCGGATTTCAAAAATAATAATAATGGGGCTGGCAGGCAGTATGGTGGTTAAGGCACTAGACTCCCAAATGGCCAACTGCGGTTTGAATCCTGAACCTGGCAGCTTGCTTTCTCACTCTTCCCCCATTTCTTTTTTTTTTTTTAAAGAATTATTTTATTTAGCTTTCTTTATTTCCTTTCTCTCTCTCTCTCTTTCCTTCCTTGCTTTCTTTTCTTTTCTTTTCTTTCTTCCTTTCTTCCTTCCTTGCTTCCTTCCCTCCTTCCTTCCTTCCTTCCTTTCTCTCCTTTCTTTCTTTCTTTCTTTCTTTCTTTCTTTCTTTCTTTCTTTCTTTTTCTTTCTTTCTTTCTTTCTTTCTTTCTTTCTTTCTTTCTTTCTTTCTTTCTTTCTTTCTTTCTTTCTTTCTATTTTGACCACCAGAGAAGGAGAGAGAGAGAGAGTGAGAAAGCAAGCCACCAGGTCCAATTTCAGACCACAGTCAGCCATGTGGGAGTCCAACGCCCCTAACCACCATGCTACCTACTGGCCCCTCCACCCTTCCTCTGGTCAAATTAAAAATAATGATGATGATAAATAAAATTAAGTAATTCTTTTAAAAATGTTTTTAAATAAAAGAAAAAAAATAAAGCGTGGGTTGTGGGTTGGGCCAGCAGATGGCATGAAGTACGGTAAGGTGACTGCCCACATGGCTGACCACAAATCAAGTCCCACACCCGGCTGCTTGAGAAACACACTGGGCCCATATGTTTATGCCCAAATCCCAAGAGGAGAATGGAGAATGAGTTGTGGTATGGCTATCACCTAGGGATATTTTCTCACTTTCTCTCCTTTTTTCTCCAGCAAGTACACACACCCTATAGCAAAAAAAAAAAAACAAAAAACAAAAAAAAAACCAAGCCTGGGTTGTATGGCATCACTCCGCAGTGAGTTCTACAAGTTCACTGTAAGTGAGCCCCAGACCTTCACCTCCCTCCAACCCAGCTCTAGCTTTTGAGGAAGAACTCAAGCGGTCAGGCTTCTATTGGGCAGCTCTGACTAGTGTTTTAGGCTCCTGTCTTTTCCAGAGACACAATGGGCAGGATACGGGACATCAGGCCATTTTCTAGATCTCAGGTTCTTCATCTGACACGGCGGGGGGTCAGGGCTGGATAGTCTCCAGGTCATACTTAGTTAGGGAATATCTCGCTGTGGCAGCTTCCTGGTCTTAAACC
>NW_006203646.1:1840017-1843945 GCF_000334495.1 Tupaia belangeri chinensis
TCAGCAGGCCTGGGATGGGTGATCCCACCAGGGATGCTCGAGCTCAGACTTGGACACTGGTCCCTGCTCTAAAAGCCCCACCCTGTGCAGGCCTCGGTAGCTCTTTGGAGAGAACTTACTGGACTGCAAGCCTTGTGTTTGTCACTTTCCTTGTTTCTTCTGATTCCCTCTTTTTTTTTTTTTTTTTTTTTTTTTTTTGAGAGATTTTCACTGTAGGGCGCGTGCGCTCGCCAGACAGACAGAGAGAGACATAGAGACAGAAAGCGAGAAATCACCCCCCAGAGGGGATGGTCACGCCGCAATCCCTTCTCCTCCATTCTCCTCTCGGGATCTTGGGCACGCACGCACACGCGCCCGGCGTGAGTTTTAAGCCACCGGGTCCGGGACACGAACCGCGGTCGACTACGTGGGAGTCCAGCGACATAGCCATTACGCTAACTGCTGGTTCCCGATTCCCTCTTATTTTTTTTTTAATAATTTTTTAAGAGAGATTTTTGCTATAGGGCATGGGTGCCCACCAGAGAGACAGAAAGCGAAAAATCGCCTCCCAGGGGGGATGGCTACACCACAATCCCTTCTCCATTCTCCTCTTGGGATCTTGGGCATGCACACACACATAACTGGCGTGAATTTTAAGCCACCAGGCCCAGGACCTGAACTGCAGTCAGCTATGTAGGAGTCCAGCGATGCAACCATTATGTCATCTGCTGGTCCCTCCCCCTTTCTCTTGTGTCCTTGCAGCACTACCCAAAGCTAGCATTCTTTTCACTATCATCTAGATGAGAACCCTGAGGTTGTGAGAGGGTCACAGTCTCCTCTGGGTAAGTAGTGGGTCTGGGTTTCATGCTAAGATATGCCAGACTGAGGAGCCCATGTGGCCTCCCATGCCAGGTTACCCCTTGACACACACCCACACCAAAGCCCCATCAGGACACTGATGTCTGTCCCAACCCCTTCTCTGTACACATACCTGACATCCATGGGACAGCTGGTGGATGGAGCTCCATCTAGTCTCCAAAGATGCTTCGCAGCTCCCCTTAACACCAGGTAAGTTTGGCAGGAGGGAAGCAGCTGCCCTGGCAGAGTGAGAGAGATGACTCCCAAGGATCAGGGTGAAGGTCATGAAATGCCTGCAGCAAAATGGCACCTGAACTGAGGTCTTTGAAATGGGGAGTCACTACAGGATCTCAAAAAGTACAAAATGATGATGCAAGCTCCTCTGACATTTTGAAACATCAGTGTCTATGTTTCCCTTTACCTTTGTAGCTCCCCTGTGACCCAGGGAGAGAAGGGCTCATTCACCCATTTTATGCATAGACAAGATGATGCTTAGAGAGGTCCAGTGACTTGCCCACTTGACTTACAAGTTAGGGCCCTGCTAACTCTTTATCCACACCAACCTCAGTAAGATGGTGCTGATAATGCCATAATGGTGGTGGTGGTGCTGGCTAATACCAGGTGAACTCGTAGCAACTCTGTTAAGTGAGAACAGTTATCCCATTTACAGATGAGGAAACTAAAGCTCAGAAATGAACTTATTCCCAAAATGACACAGCTACTGAGTGACAGAAGAGAGATTCAAATCCTGGCAATGTGACCCGAGAGTCAAAGATCTTAACCACACTGTCCCCTCTGGCTGAGGAAGCCTCCCTGCCAAGATGCCAACAAGGAGGATGCCTCTACTCCAGCTCACCTTGCTCCATTTACTATCAGAAGCTGGACTCAGAAAGTATGGCCTCCACCAGGGGCAAAAGGCCAGCTCCACATACTGTCAGAGACTCACTCTCTGCCACGTGACCTTGAGAGACTTTCTCCCCTTCTCTGAGGCTCAGTGTCCATAGCTGAAATACAGAGTTTAATTGATGGGGCCAGCCACAGTGGTACAATGCACCACCACCCTGTGATGCCAAACTCTCGGAAAAGTCCTGGGTTCACGTCCTGAGGTCTCCTGTACATACCAGGCACGTGCACATCGATGGTCCAGGCTGGCTGAAGCTGGGGTCAGATCACAGCATGAAGACCCTGTTGGGGGGCGTGCTCTCTCTCTCTCGCTCATGTTTTTCTTTTGTAGACAGAATTAATTGGTAAAACTTTAAGTAAGGGGCCAGCAGGTGGTGTGGGGGTTAAAGTGCTGGACTTCCACATGGCTGACTGTGGTTTGAGTCCCAGACTTGGTTGCTTGAAAATCACACCAGGCACGTGTGTGTGCTCAAATGGAGAATGGGTTGTGGTGTGGCCATGCCCTATGGGGGCTGATTTCTGTGCCTTTATCTCTCTCTGGCATGTGCATATGCCCTATTTATGGCCAAAAAACTAAAAAAAAAAAAAAAAAGAAAAGAAAAGAAAAAAAGAAAACACCTTTAAATAAACTATTTGTGACCCAAGGCTCTGATGTTCCATACCCCATGAGTCTGTGTGTCTCTAACACAAGCTTAGGCTCTTCTCCCCTGCCAACAATTCGAATTTGTCCTTGAACCAATTACAACAGTGAAATCTCTCTCCTTCCTCCTTTTCCCTCTCTCCCCTCTTCTTCCTCTTCTCCTCTCCCTCTCCTGACCCCACTCTCTCTCAATGTTCAGCCTAATTACGGTTAACTCTCTGTTATTCAGAGACTTATTATCTAAGCTCATTATGACTAATTATTCCATCTGGAGGGGAAACAGCAACACTGCTAGTTTAATTTAATGCTTACCTAGTTCACTTAATTAGCAATAAGTCTTGGCAAAATGATGGAATTCCTGGGGTCCTGGCTTGTGGGTGGGTGGGGAGAGGCTGCATGTTGTTCTTGAAAAGATAAACAAGGTTTCGGGGCAGAATGTGAGAAGAGGCCAGGAGTGAGCACGCCTGTGACTACACAGGTGCGGCTGGCAATCTCACTGAGCTGGGAGGACCCGGGGCCAGGTAGCACTTACTGGTGGCTGCTGTGTGCCAGACCCAGTGCGAGGGACGGCAGACTTGTTTCCTAGGCAGCTTTTGCGGGATTGGTGTATCCCAGATCACTCACTACCTATCTCAGGTGGTTCGAGTCTTACGGCGAGTGCACGCCCTTTCAGTAGTTCCTAATGTCAGTAATTTTTGTTAGCTAAGGAGAAAGCTTTCCGTTCGACCTGCTGTGTCTTTTTCCTCCCTCACCCTTTTCACAGAAGGAGGCCTCAGGCTCTGGGCTTTAGGGAGTCGACAGTATCTAACTAGAACTCGGCATCGTTCAGCTTTGGCTTTTACAGTCCTTTTCCTCTGCTATGGTAAGTGAATCAGCTTTCCACTGAAGTAAAAATAACTGAATTGCCACACAGAAAAACGTGGGGTTAAAAGAAGTCAAGGTGGTACCCAGATGTAACCACACTCCCGAGGGGAGAGGAGAATGAAGCAAGGCCAGTCTGTGCTCTGGGTGAGATCGTCCAGCCAGGGATGGACGGGCCTCCCTTCACCCCATGTCCCATTGAAGATCTGTTAAACCCAAATGCTGCCTCAGAATCCTCATCCAGGGCTCCAGGCACCTACTAGGGGATCAGGGTGACCCTCCTGACCCCTTCCCCAGCCCACCACAGGGCACCCCACCAGCTCACAGTCCCGCTGTGACCCCGCCCCCTTACCCTCTCAGACTGTTCCCCTCAGCCCCTGGTCATCCTCCCGGTCCCCTTCTGTACAAGTGGGTAAACTGACACCCAAAGGGATGACTCCTTGGTAGGTAGCAGAGCCCTGGCTGAGCTGAAAGGGCTTTCTCCCTGCCTTGGAGCCCAGCCCCGAGTCTTCCTGAAGGCACAGCTCCCACCCCAAAGTCTGAGTCCTGAGAATCAGCCTGTTTCCCCTCCTCTCTTTAAAGGAAGCTTCTAGTAACACTGTTCCCCTGCAGAGTGGCGGTGGCAGGGTGGGCGAGGGGTCCACAGAAGTGGCCATCCTGCTTCCCCAGCTCCACCTGCGGCTACTC
>NW_006203646.1:1844275-1857094 GCF_000334495.1 Tupaia belangeri chinensis
GGCTACTCGGGCAGTCAACACTGCAGCCCGTCCATAACCCTCTGCCATGATGAGGGGCCCCCAGAGGTCAGGGCCAGCATTTGGAGGCACCTCCACCTCCATCCCCGCCCAGTAGAGGTAGACCCCAAGAAACTGGGAGACAAACACAGGTTCTGAAGCTCTCATTGTGGTTCTCTCGGTTTTATTGGTAGGTTTACTGCCCCTCAGAGCCCCGTCCGGTCCAGTCTGGGGGCTCAGGCCAGCTTCTTGCTCACACGCTCGTAGGTCACACCTCCAATGGTGGAGATCTGCAAACAGCAGGACGGAGCCAGTCAGTGCCCCACCCCCAGGCAGGGCCTCCCCCACCCCAGGTGACTGCGAGCACAGCTGACCCTAACGGAAGACCAGCCTCCACTGCCAGCCCCTACATGGGAGTCAGGTGCACCAGCCCTCCGGGCCTTCGTTTCCCTGGGGCAGACCCAGCATGGGGAAATGCCCAACAGCCGTAGAAGGAATCATGGCTCTGGGCGTGTGAGCCTTCCACGGCTCTGTTTCTTTCACTCCACCCGGCGCGGCACTCCCTTGTGTAATGGCCTTAATCTCTCCAGCAGCCCTGTGAGGTCCCCCATGGCACAGGAGAGGAAGCCGAAGTGTTGTCAGAATACGCTTCCCACATTGAGGGGCCACGCTCAACCATCGCATCACACAGTGTTTATGGGTACCTGTCAAGTGCTTGGTGACAAGAAGGTACAGCCCCCCTCCTGGGAGAGACAGGTAAGGGGACAGAGTTCATTAACAGCCATGGTGTACAGGGCCCCAGGCCACTGCCGCCACCGAGGCGTGCTGTGGTTGGATGAGCAGGTAGCGTGGATTGGCTCCTATTCCCAGGGGAGGAAAGTGGCGCTCTCATGGGAAGAGGATGATGGCCCAGAAAGAGGTGGGAAGAACCCCAGGAGGAAGGGGACCCTCTGACAAGGGAAAGGGAAAGGGATTGGTCCTGGGACAGGGTCCTGAAGAACATGTTGGATTTGGTGAGTGAACAGGAGAAAAGGGGATTCAGAGCAGATGGAAACACAGGCAGAGAGAGAGAGTTGGAGGAAGCAGGGCCAGCTCAGGACCAGTGGCAGGTCCGGGGGTGGGCAGAGGGTACCTGTGGGTGGAGCAGGTGGGACAGTGCAGACCCAGAGGTCAGTCAGACAGAGGAGTTTGGATCTAATTCCAAACAAGGGCAGCAGCTAGAAGGGGTGTGTGATCTGCATACGGGATGGATGGAAGATGGACTGGAGGCCCAGTGACAGCAGGGAAGAGGCTGGGCTCACTGTAGAGGGTAGGGGATGGGAGCATGGCAAGGGGTGTTGGTGGTGGCTAGAGGTGGTAGGAGCCATAGTGGCAAAATACGCTCTCCGTGGATGGAGAAGGGGAGTGTGGAGTGAAGGCCCTGTAGAGGCTGCTTATATCCGTGCACGTATGTGTGCGTGTGTGTGTGTGTGTGTGTGTGTTTCATCCTAACGCTCATGGGCACAGGTGCTCTGTCATGAATAAAGAAAACAAAAGGAGGTGAGAGAAATTCTCTCTGCACCCTGTGAAGAAACCAGGGGGAAGGCTTCTCCAGACCTCTACCCGCAAGCTCCCAGCTCTGCTGCGTCCTGGCCTCCAGGGCTGTGGATAAACCACCAGCCAGCAGCGGAGGGGGTTCTAGTTCCAGCAGCCCTTCTACCCTGCCCTGTTTCCACCCCTCCTAGAGAGCCTGGGGAGAGAGCAGGCCTCCTTCTAATAGTCTATAGGGGTCTCCAGGTGCCAGGCTCACAGTAGGGGAATGAAGTGTAGCCCCGTTCTGCCCCTTTCACTTCCCACCCACTTTTCCACCTCCTCCCACCAAGAAAACACTGGAGTCACAGAGGGACGGCACAAAAGTGAGAGGGGGTCCTCCTGGCAGTGCATCCAGTGTGGGGAAAGTCAGCCCACAGATCTGCTAGCATTGAACACTTGTAAAAATCAATTTTGAGGGGCCAGCAGGTGATATGGTCGTTGGGGCACTGGACTCCCACATGACTAACCATGGTTCAAGTCCTGGACTAGGGAGCTTGCTTTTTCACTTTCCCTCTCTCTTTCTCTGGTCAAATTAAAAAGTAATAATAATAATAATAAATAAAATTATAGAAAATATTTGTGAACATTTACTAGTATGGAAATTGCAAGTTTCCAGTTTCTCTGGAACAATCAGAAAATCAGGGGGAAGGGCCTGGACTTTTGGAAATGGAATGGAGTGGTAGCCCTTGGGGACCCACTGACCGTCTCCCCATTTACATCCTGGGGGGGGATGTCTTCGGTTTCTGACGTTATGCTCCTGAGGTGGCTGAGTGTGAGCACTGGGGTCGACTGCCTAGCATCAAATCTGGCTGTCGCCAAAGCTGTGTGCCCCCCTACTGGCCCCTTCGCTTCCTCGTGCTCCAGGCTACTCACGGCAAGGTGCAGATGAAACCCCCACCTAACAGGGCTCTTCTGATCTACCAGAGCATGTGCTCCCAGCGCTCCATGGCTGAGGGCAGAAAAGCTTCCGCTTGATCATTTCAGGAGCCAGCAGGACACTTACCTCCACCAGCTTGCCCCCAACGATCTCCGAGGTCTGGTGATAGTTGGGGAAGTCTGCTACCACCTTCCCACCCTCCATGCGCACGGTGGCCTGAAAGGAAAGCACCTGCTGAGCCCAAGTCCTCAGAAGCCCCCTGAGCACAGGCCGGCCCCCTGGGACGAAGGGCCTCCCTGCAGCCTAGCCGTCTCCTCCAGGACTTGGCCTGTAAGTACACAATTACTTATTTCCAAAGATACACACAACTTCAGCAAACCCTCCCACATGGCTGAATGCAGTTCAAGTCCCATTCCTAACAGCTTGAAAGTCACTTGGGGAACATGTGCCTGGGTGCCCAAAATTCCTAGAGAAGAATGGAGGAGAAGGGATTGCAGAGGGTGCATCCCCAAAGGGTGATTTCTCACGTTCCCTCTCTCTCTCTTTCTCCAGCTCACACACATGTCCTATGACAAAAACCTTAAAAGAAAAACAAAAAGAATTGATCAAATCAATATACACTGACCCAGAATGATATCCATAAAAATAAAATTTAATTTTTTTAAAACTCAAGTGGTGGGACCAGCAGGTTACATGGTGGTTAAGGGGCTGGACACTCCCACATGGCCTACCATGGTTACAGTCTCAGGCCTGGTGGCTTGCTTTCTCACTTTCTCTCTCTCTCTCTCTGGTTAAATTCAAATAAATGAATGAATAAATAAATAATTCTTAAAAAAAAAAAAAAAAAAGAAAAGAAACACCTCAAGTGGCAGAACATGAATAGTATGGGTACTTAATTACTCCACTTCGGCAGCCTGAGGAACAAAATACTCTCATGGTCATGGTTGGTGTTGTGGTTTGAATTTGTCTCCCAAAAATTTATGTGTTAAAATTTAGTGAGCCATTGTGAAGCTATTGAGAGCTAGGAAATTGGGCCAGCAGGTGGCATGGTGGTTGGGGTGCTGGACTCCCATGTGGCCAACAGCAGTTTAAGTCCTGGACCTAGCAGCTTCCTTTCTTGCTTTCCCTCTCTCTTTCTCTCTCTGTCTCTCTTTGGTCATGTTAAAGAATAAAAATAATAAATAAAATGAGATAGATCATTATATTTTTAATTATTTATTTATTAGGGGCCAGCAGGTGGCATGGTGGTTAAGGATGCTGGACTCCCACATGGCCAACCACAGTTTGAGTCCTAGACCTGGCAGTTTGCTTTCTCACTTTCCTTCTCTTTCTCTCACCAAAATAAAAGAAACAAATAAGTAAATAAAGTTAAATAAAATAATTCTTTTAAAAAAAGAATTATCTGTTTATTTGATTCCATTTGTTATTTTTTTTACTAGAGAGACACAGAGAGATAGAGAAAGGGAAAGGGAGAAAACAAGCCACCAGGTCCAGGACTCAAACCATGATCAACCATGTGGGAATCCAACACCTTTAACCACCACACCACCTGCTGGTCCCCTGGATAGATAATTCTTTAAAAAAAAAAAAATGAGTAAAGAGAGCCAGGAAGTTAATCCAACTATACTATTAAGAGGCAAGACCTTTAAGAAGTGATTAGGATTAGATAATCTCTTTCTAATGGAAAAAATAGATGATTAAGCATTAAAACCCAAAACAGGAGTGTTAGATGGCTGAGCATCTCAAACACCGAACCCTGGAAGCTAACCTAGAGAAGGAAGCGTCAATTTGGGAAGCAGGAGGATACATTTGAGATGAAGTTAGCCAGAGGCCTGGGGAAGAAGGGACAGTCTGCCACCTCTCACCTTAAACTTCTTGCCCCCCATGGTCTGCATCTCGCATTCCTTGCCAATGGTGAACTTGTTGGTGATGGTGTTGCCCCCAGAGTAGTGCTGAGACCAGGTGAAGTCCTGCCCGTCTTGCTGCACCTCCGTGATGATCTTGAAGTTGCGGGCCTTCTCAATCACGTCGCTGGAGAGCCCTGGGCCCCGTGACAAGCAGAGAGGCCATGTAAGAACTTGTAACTCTGTGATCTGGGGAAAGAGCTTGGTCCCCTGTGTCAGGTTAGCCTGCAGGTTAAGAGCTCATGGGCTGAGCTGCAGCCAACAGATGGTGTAGCGGTTACATCGCGCTGGACTCCCACATGGCCAACCATGGTTCAAGTCCTCGACCTGTCGCTTGAACATCACACTGGCTGCATGTGCATGCCCAAAATCCCAGGAGGAGAATGGAGAATGGATTGTGGCATGGCCATCCCCCCTGGGGGGTGATTTCTCACTTTCCCTCTCACAGTCTCTGTCTGTCTCTGGCAAGGACATATGCCCTAAGACAAAAACTTCTTTTTAAAAAAGAAGTTTTTTTCATGGTCTGAAACAAATAGTATCTGCCTCAAATCCCAGCTCTGCCACAAGCCACATGGCTTGGGCAAGTCTCCACACTGACCCTCGACCACCCTTACCAGGCAGGAGGTGATGACACCACACATTGCAGGGCGTGGGGCTATAACAACCCCTGCCCCTGCCTTGGAGGAGTCACACTGAGGTGTCCCGTCGGGAACCTTGGGATAGTCCTTGCACGCAGCAGGTGTTCAGAAAGTGTTTGGAAGGATGAATATCAAGTCTCTGCTCTACCAACCAAGTCTCCACTACACCGTTACTAGCTGTACGACTCACCTCTAGGCCTCAAGTTTCCATCAGTAAAGTGGAGGCGCTAAAATTCTTAGAGTTCTTATCCTCAGAATCCAGGACAAAGCCATTGCTTAAGACATGTGGGAATGGATCAATGAGTGAATGAATAAAGCCCGTCCCACTCTCTCCCAGGGTTTCTGGGCGCAGAGCTGGCTACGATAACTCACCGAGACGCTTCATGAACTCGTCATAATTCTTCTCGCTCTCCATCTCGAACTTGCCGTTGAAGGCCATGCTGCTAGGAGAGCTTGGGTGCAAGACAGCCAGAGATGAGGAGGAGAGCCGGTACTGAGGAGCTGCTGTCCCAGCTTATAAACCCTCCTAGCTGCTGAGGCTCAGCCCCCAAAATCACCCCACTTCTCCCTCCTGCCCTTGAAGAGGAAGCACTTGTGTTTTATGATGTGGGCAGGACCTGGAGGGGCACAGCCCTGCGGTTATTCACCCTAGGGGAGTGTTGGCTGTAATCCCAGTGCCATTCCCAGCAGGGCCAGCACCAGGACTGCTGTAGAGTTTGAGGGGTCAACCCCCCGCCCCGACTCATCCCTCCCACCGTCCATGCACACCCTGCCATTCACTCATCCACCCCTTCATTCATCAACCAAAGTGCATTGAGCACGCACTGCATGTAAGCCAGCAGATTTAAGGAAACACAGACAAGGCTGGTCAGTGGCATGGTGGTTAAGGCGCTGGATTCCCATATGGCCACATGGAGACAGAAAGAAAGTCTTGACATTGCAACCGACTCCCAGTTTTAACCAGCCCCAGATCATGGGGATGCCTGGCGTTCTCAGGAAAGTCTCCCAACCTGAAAGGGGAACAATCCCATGAGATTGGCTCCCAGGGCTTGGGTTCTCACTGCTGCCACTATCTGGCTCCATTGGGAACATTCTGAAAGTTTTTAAAAATCTATGTTATTTAATTCTTGAATACGAACTACACATGGGGTCTCTGGGACGTCAGGCAAATAACTTCTCTGAACCTCTTCTAATTTCTTGTCAAGATGGAGACAATAATAGTACCTATTTCATGGACTTTTTTTGAAAATCAAATAATCTGTGTAAAAGACTCAGCAGGAGGAGCAGCAGGTGGCATACCCATGATCTAGGGTTGGTTAAAATTGGGCGTTAGTTGCAATGTCAAGACTCTCTCTCTGTCTCCATCTCTCTCTCTCTGTCTCTCTCACTCATGGAAGGAAAAAATAAACCAAAAAAATTTCTCATTGGGGTGGTTAAGGCGCTGGACTCTCACGTGTTCAGTTCTGTGGTTCCAGTCCTGGACCTAACAGCTTGAAAATCACACTGGGTGCATGTGCACATGTGCCCAAAATCTCAAGGGGAGAATAGAAGGGATGGGACTGTGATATGACCATCCTCGCTCGCTAGGGAGTAAGTGAGAATACACATCCTATGGCAAAAACATGAAGGAAGGAAGGGAGGGAGGGAGGGAGGGAGGAAGGAAGGAAGGAAGGAAGGAAGAAGGAAGAAAAGGAAAGAAAAGGAAAGGAAAGGAAAGGAAAGGAAAGGAAAGGAAGGGAAAGGAAAGGAAAGGAAGGGAAAGGAAGGGAAAGGAAGGAAGAAAAAGAAAAAAAGTCCATTGTTCCACATCCCTAACGAGGTAGCGCTCATCCTCCCTCTCTGGCTGTCTCCCTCTTCTCTCATCCTAGCTCTCTTCAACTCTAATTATAACAGATGTATAATAACCATAATCCTCGTACAATTGCAATATCGTATTCAATTTTTCTTCACTCAGCATTAGTTTGTAAACACAGCCCCGTGTTTCTATAAAGCTGTCAGGTTTATTCTGAGAAATGGCTCTTAATAGTCCACTGTGAGGACACCAGCCGTCTCTGGCTGTTCACTGTGGGACTTGTAGGTGGATCCCAGCTCACCGCATTAACTGTAAGGCCACCGTGAGGATCTGCATATGTAGAAGGGGTTTTGGTTGCTATTCATTTTTGAAGTATTTTCTTGAGCTAAAGCCCCAGGATGGGTTTCCAAAATTAGGGATCTGGAACATTCTTACAGCTCTTAAGGAGTCTTGCCAAATTGGTTGAGACAATTGATTTATACCAGCTTGCCTGGGTGCTTAATTTCTAGGGACACAGAGTTAAGAACATCTTTGGTATTTTTCTCAGACATCCAGGCCCATCAATGTTACAAACTGTGACATTTTAAAAATATTTTTCTGGGGGCCAGCAGGCGGTATGGTGGATAAGGGATTCTCACATGGCTGACAATGGTTCAAGTCCTGGACCTGGTGGGACTTGAACCTGCTTTCTTACTTTCCCTTTCTCTCTCTCTCTCTCTGGTGGTCAAATAAAAAAAAAAACTACCAATAACAAATGGAATGAAATAAATAAATAATTCTCTTTTTTAAATTTTTTTCTGTTTTTTTTTTTCTTTCTCATTAAAATAATAATAATAATAAAAAATACAAAAAATACTGTTAGGCCAGCTAGTGGCATGGTGCTTAAGGTAGCTAGATCCCACAGAGTAGATTAGTTCATGTCCCGGACCTGGAGACTTGAGAAAGACACCTGGTGTATGTGGGAGCATCCCCAAAATTCCAAAGGAAGAATGGAGGCGAAAGGATGGTAGTCTTACCACAGTAGGGTGTGTTTTCTCATTCTCTCTCTCTGTCCCTTTTTGATGAGCACACATACCCTATAGCAAATTTTTAAAAGGTACCTATTATATAATTCCTCCAAATAATCTTATTTGTCAGCTGCAAAGTTATTCATACTCTTTGTTTAAAGGACAGAAGTACAAGACTATGTAAGGATGGAAAGACCACATCTTCCTAGACGCTATCCAGAGCCGGCTGCTGCTCAGTTTCAGTATATAACCTAAATGTCTCCTACACGCGTACAGGTGTGTCTGCGCCCCTCCCTCACCATTCTTTCTGATAAAAATGAAAATGAAATCCTGAGATACTGCCGTGCCTTGCTTTTTTCACCTAGCAATATATCATAAACTTAAATGGATTATTTCTTCATTGAGATGGGAAATTGAAAAATACCCCATTTAATATTGAAAAGGGTTTTCCAGATGAACAAATCCACCAGTAGAAGGAGTTATACAAATCTACTAATAGAATGCCCTCTCTAGGCACAAGTAAGCAATGGAGCATTTGTTCTCCCTGTAAAATGTGGGGGAAAATAATTTAGCAGCAGTAATTGAAATAGCAGTTAGTTATAAGTCAACAGCCAGTGGATCTACTAGAAAGGCTTAGTAGGTAAGATGCAGCCTCCTAAATCCCCTGGGATCTCTGTTTTAGAGGAAGTTTTCACTTGGTAGAACCAACCCCACCTTATGCCCTAGTCTGACTAGAGTGACTGCTCACTTTTCATCTGCCTTTCTTTTTTTTTTTTAAGAATTAATTTTTATCTAACTTTATTATTATTATTATTTATTATTATTTTCTAGTTTGATCAGAGAGAGAGGGAAAGTAAGAAAGCAAGCCACCAGGTCTGGGATTCGAACCATATTCGGCCATGTGGGAGTCCAGAACCTTTAACCACCACACCACCTGCCTGCCCCTTCATCTGCCTTTCTTCTTTTTTAAATTATTTAATTTTATTTATTATTATTCTTTTTAAATTTCTAATAGGGCACATGCACTCACCAGAGAGAGAAAGAAAGAGAGAAAGTGAGAAAGCAAACTGCCAGGTTCAGGACGTGAACCACAGTTTACCATGGGAGTCCAGCGCCTTAACCATCATGACACTACACTGACCCCTCAGCTGTCTTTCTAAAAATTTTTTTTTAATTTGCCAGAGGGAGCATGCACTCGCTGGAGAGAAACAAGAGACAGAGAGAGAGAGATGGAAAGTGAAAAGTACCCCTCCAGGGGGCTGGTCACACCTCAATCCCTTCTTGATTTCTTCTTCCTTTTGGGATTTTGGGCATACACACACACACACACACACACACACACACACAGAACGTTTTTCAGGTTGCTGGGCCAGGAATTGAACTGCTTGGTAGGTCATGTGTGAACCAGCCGCCTTAACTACCAGACCACAGACTGGCCCTGTTTTTCTGAATTCTAATTGTCCTTCCAATTCTACTTCCTCCAGGGAGTCTTCTCTGATTACTCCAACATATAGAGATTGTCCCTTGCAGAAGTCTTCGTAACCTGTACCGTCTGTTTGTAACGGCTCAGAGAGAAAAACCTCAGCCAGAGTCACCCAGCCTCTTCACTTAACAGCTCTGAGATTTCGGGTATACCATCTTCATTCATTCAATAAGCATTAGCTGAAAACTCACAGTTCACTGGATTCTGGAAATACCAAATATCTATTCTCAAGTCTTACGGGAGACCCGGGCTAGTAAACAGACAATTACAACGCTGTGATAAATAAGATTAACACTGTAATGCAAAGATATTTTGGGGACAGAGACATTATCCTAACCACCTCCTAAGGCTCAGGGAGGGCTGATCTGAGAGGAATTGACATATAACTCACTCACTGAGGATAAAAATACCTATCTTCCAGGGTTTTAATGAGATCAAATAAGGATTAAATGAAAATCTAGAACTGAAGCGCTTAGTACAGAATTGAGCATTTCATAGGCACTTGGTGAATGCTATCTTTATTCCCACTATTCGCAATTGGTCCAGTCTATTTGCCTCGCTTTTTGAATTACTGTCATATACGCCAGCATTAAGTAAAGTCTTCACAAAGTATGTCTTTTATTTCTCAGTTAGCTTGTCATCCCTTCTAGGACAGAGACTGCAGTTCATACCTCCGTATGTACGTGTGCTTGGGGGTACTGAAAAACTGCTGATAGAATTTTTTTTGTTGTTGTTCAGCTCATTCTGGAAGAGGATGTAAGGCTGTGGGTTTTTTTAATTAATTAACTTTTTTATTTATTTATTTTATTTTTAGTTTGCCATAGGGCACATATGTTCACTACAGAGAAAAGAGAGGAAAAGTGAGAAATCACCCCCCGGGGAGTTGCCCACACCACAGTCCCTTCTCCATCTCCTCTTGGGATCGTGGGCATGCATGCACACATGCCCAGCATGTTATTCAAGCAGCTGGGACTCAAACCGCTTGAGTCAGCCATGTGGGATCCAGCACATTAAACCTCACACCCTCCGCTGGCCCCAGGTGTCCTTCTTCATGTGGTTTTCATCATACGGAACTGGGTGTGCAAGATGGGAAAGTCTGTGAAAAATGGAAATTCCTGGGCTCTGACCCCAGAAGTTCTGACTTAATAAGGCTGAGGTGGGGCCCCAGAATCTGCCTTTTGAGAAAATTCCCAGTGATTGTTGTGCTCAACCACCCAGAGGAGCTCCAGGCGAGGGGGCATGGGCACAAGGCTGGCCAGATGGGCCAGATGGCTTCTTGGGGCCCCAGCTTAGCTCCCTCCCACTGCCTACCTCCTGCACAGTCAGGGCGGTTTTCTCCTTAGCTGCTCTGCATCCCAGGCTAGTGTGAGCGGAGGGCAGAGGACAAGGACGAGGAGAGTCAGGCGTAGTGGAGGTGTGAGAAAGGCGGGGAAGCCTGACTCAGCTGGGAGCCTCTGCCCTCTGCCTTCTGCCCACGCTCTTCTTCCTTCCCCCTCCTCCCAAGGTTTACCTGCTTGTTCAGGAGCTCACTGCGGACTTCCCAGGAGGGGCAAATGAACTCAAACTCTGCATCCCAGGGAGGTTTATGAGGCTATTGACCTGGTAGAGCAACTCTCCCTCAACGGAGATAAAGGGCCCCAAGGCTAATCCTCCTGGGCCACCCCAACTTCCCACCTGGACTTACTCTGAGAGGGACTCCTAGAGAAAGGGATGGGAATACAGGTGTTTACGTGCATGGCCGGAGGAGCCCTGGGCAGATACTCTCCCCGTCCTCTGGGCCCTAAACTACCCAAGTTACTGATTCCTGGATTAAATCCCCCTTCTTTCCTCAGCCAAGAATCTGAATGGTAGTTGGTGTTGACCCTAAAATGTCAGGGCTAACTGGGGCCTCTGAGGGCCATTTTCCCCATGATGATTCTCCTAGACCTACTCTCAAATGCTAAGAAATTGCAGCCCCAATATTACAGGGCCAACAGGTGGCATGATGGTTAAGGTGCTGGATTTTCACATGGCCGACCCTGGTTTAAGGCCTGGACCCAGCAGCTTGAAACTCACGCCTAGCATAGTGTGTGCATGACCAAAATCTTGAGAGGAGAATGGACGAGAAGGGATCATGGCATGGCCATACCCTCTTGGGGATGATTTCTGTCTCTTTGTCAAGCACAAGCACCCTATAGCAAAAAAAAAAAAAAAAAGAAGAAGAAGAAGCAGAGGAAAGAAAATCTTGCCTTAGTTGTGGGAGCCCAAAATCCCAAGAGGAGAATAGAGGAGAAGGGATTGCATTTATGGCCATCACCCCGGGAGGTGATTTCTCACTTTTCTTCTCTCTGTCTCTCTCTGGCGAGGGCACACACTCTATGACAAAAATCAAAAAGAAACAAAAATAAATTCAACATTGCCTTTGAAAGTCCAGTTGGCTCTTTGTTTATCCACAAGGAAAAATGGAAGAGACATAGACTCTGGGGCCGAGCTGCCTTGGCTGGAATTCCAGCTCTACCACTCACTGGCATGTGGCTTTGGGCAAGTTATTTATCTTCCTGTGTCTCAGTTTAATCATCTGCAAAATGGGGATTAAAATAGTGCCTACCTGAAAGAGATGTTTTTAGTGTTAAATGAGCTCATTTTTTTAAAGCACTTCTTTTTATTGTAAAATATTTACTTATTTATTTTCACATGAGTTTTGACAGAAAGAGAGAGAGAGAAAACAAGTCACCAGGTCTGGGACTCAAACTGTAGTCAGCCATGTGGGAATTCCAACACATTAACCACCATGCTATCCACTGGGCCCATAAAGCACTTTTTAGCAAGCTTGGTAAAGTGTATGTAAGAGTGTGGTGGGACCAGCAGTTGGTGTAATGGCTATGTCGCTGGACTCCCATGTCGTTGACCACAATTCAAGTGCCAGACCCAGTGTTTAAACTCACGCCGGGCGTGTGTGCATGTGTGCCCAATATCCCAAGAGGAGAAAGGAGGAGAAGGAATTGCAGTGTGGCCATCCCCCCTGGGGGGTGATTTCTTGCTTTCTGTCTCTCTCTGTCTTTCTGGTGATCACGCATGTCCTATAGCAAAAACCTCTCCAAAAAAAAAAAAAAAGTATGGAAAGTCAGGCCAGTGTAGTAGCTAAGGCACTGGACTCCTACATGGCCAGCCGTGGTTCGAGTCCTAGACCTGGCAGCTTGCTTTCTCTCTCTATCTCTCATAATAATAATAAAATAATTAAATAATTCTTTAAAGAGAAGTGTGATAAGTAAATGTTATTGAGGCAGGCTGGCTGTGTGGCTTTGATACCACTGTGTATGACCACTAGCTTTTTCTTTTTTTAAAAAAATTTTTATCATAGGGCATGCACACTCATTGGAGAGAGACAAAGAGAAAGTGAGGGAACCAGCAGTTAGCGTAATGGCTATGTCGCTGGACTCCCACGTAGTCGACCGTGCTTCTCATCCCGGACCCGGTGGCTTAAAACACACTGGGCGCCTGTGCATGCGTGCCCAAGATCTGGAGAGGAGAATGGAGGAGAAGAGATTGCGGCGTGACCATCCCCTCTGG
>NW_006203646.1:1857171-1879720 GCF_000334495.1 Tupaia belangeri chinensis
AAAAAAAAAAGAGAGAGAGAGAGAGAAAGTGAGAAATCACCCTCCCAGGGGGATGGTCATGCCACAGTCCCTCTCCTCTGTTCTCCTCTCAAGATTTTGGGCACCCCACGCACATACTCCCAGCATGTTTTCAAGCTGCTGGGCCCAGGACTCAAACCACAAAACCACAGAGTTGGCCATGTGCAATCTAGCTCTTTAACCACCATGCCACTTAACTTTTTTTGAGTTTGTTTATTTCTTTCTTCCATGAGCAAGAGAGACAGCCCCCCATATAGGATCTTGACATAACAATCTACCCCCAGCTTCAGCCAGTGCTGGGTCACGAGCAGGTGCATACTTGGCATATTCAAAAGGTCTCCAGACCTTCCGTGTAAGTCAGCTCAACGAGCGTGCTTTTTACTGTTGCACCCACGAGAGGCCCCCAACCAACAGCTTTTTTAAAAAAACAATTATTATTTATTTTACTTTATTTATTCATTCATTTATTTCAATTTAACTAGAGAGAGAGAAAGAAACAGAGGGAAAGTGAGAAAGCAAGACACCAGGTCCGGAACTAGAACCATGGTCAGCCATGTGGGAGTGTCCAGTGCCTTACCCATCATAGCACCTGCTGCCCCTCCCCCCCCATCAACTTTGCAGTAAAATCTTCATCTCTCAGTGTCAGATGCCCAGGGGTCAGTCCTCCTTCCTCTGTTTTCTCTGAGCTCTCGTTCCTTCGCTGATCTCACCCTGGCCACAGCTTTAAATCTGATGAGTCCATTTTCCCTCCATTTCAGACCTTTCCTCTGAATTTAGTCTATCCCGCTGCCTCCCTAACCGCTCCACTCCATGCCTTATGCCATCTCAGGCTGAACACATCTGAAACCTTGTTCATCGATCTTCAGGAAAGCCTGCCTCTCCCATGGCCTTCTCCAGCTCAGCTGATGACAAACTGCTTGGATGTCCTTGTTGGCTGATGAGCTAACGATTCAATTCACTTCCTTGGGCCATGGTGGATTAGACAGTTCAATACATGAAGGTGCTTAGGAAGGGGCTGACATCTAGCAAATATTTAAGAAATGTTAGCTACTAAAAATATACCAGGAGGGTTGGCTCCGTGGGGCAGTGGTAATGTAATACTCAAGATCCTACATAGCAACTGCAGTTTGAATCCCTGGTCCGGTCAACCGGATATGCCAGGCATGAGTTCTAATGCCCAAGGCCTTATGGGCTGGAGGACTGGAAAACGGGGATCACGGCATGACCAGACCCTGTGGAGAGGGCTCATCTCTCTCTTGTCCTCTCACTCCTGTGAACATGCATGTGCTCTCTCATGAGTAAAGGAAAACATTACACACACACACACACACACACACACATACACCAGGAGAGAAAGTCCAATTGACCCTGCTGGGGACAAGTGTCTACGCCTAGGGGTGGGTGAGTTGGGTGGAGGGTCTCAAATGACAGTACTGTGAAGACCTACATGCAGTAGAGTCTTCAATGAGCAGCTCTTCAAGGGTCATAGAAGTGCTTGGACAGCAGAAAGGAAAATGGATACCAGGTAGGCAAACACACAAGTACCCACTATGATTTCTTGGCTCTTCAGAACTGAAAAAAGATTGCTCACCACATTTCTATAGGTCTAACCCCAGGTGGGGCCATGGCCAGGAAGAAAGAGGAGGAGGAAGAGCAGGAGACAGGTCCAAGAACATCCAAGCAACTTCACCTTCAAACTTACATCCAAAGCAGTCCATGACCCTCAAAAAACATTGCTTCAGGTCAAAGTCACATGCCAAAAGGTCTTCCAGCTCCCGGTGCAATTATTCATTGGCCCCTCTCCTGCCTCTGGCTAATGGTGATTAATTCCTGCAGCGGCCACAGGAATCATTCCTAATGAATTTCTAATGAACCCATTTGGTGTTAATGCGGTGTGTAATTCTGCAGGACACTCATTATAATTTAGCCTTATTAAGTCTCTAGTTATTGGGACCTACTATTGCTCTATGCTCATAAGCAGGAGAAAAGTAATTACGCGGAGAGGCAGTTAAATTATGGAAAGGGCTGGCCATTCTGAGGCCACAAAGTGACTGCCCCGGCTTTTTTTCTCCTCAGGGTGCACTGCTCCCCAGAGGCAGATGAGATAGACTGTGCAGGTCTTCAAACTGTGCAAAACGGTCTCCTTGACTTCATATTCCACAGATGGGGGAGAGTGGTGCAGGCTGCATCTGTGTGCTGGAATTTTTGAGACCCATTCAAAGATGGCCCTGTTCCCACTGGTCTGCCCCACTTGCCTGCTGCTTGGGTCTGAAGTTCCACCAGAAGGATGGGTTCGTCTGTGTTCAAGGCACTGTTCCAAGTTGAAAAGTGACCCAGACCACACCCCACAGTTCACAGAGCAGTCACAGATAGGCTATCTCATCTGATCATCGTAGCTTCCCAATTATTGTCATAAATCCCTCTGACAGATAAGGAGGTCGAGGTTTAGAGAGGTGAAGCAGCTGCTTTTCCAAGATCTCTGGGAGCAGAGCCTCTACCTGTGGGCACCCAGGCGACTTTTCTTTCCACTCCCCTCTGGTGTTTCGCCTGCTGGTCTCCTGTGTGAGTGTGACTCTGATGTTCCTGGAACCTGGGGTCCTGTGACACATTTTACCTTTTGACTTGACTTGGTCTGGAGGATGAGACCAGAAGGCTTCCTCAGGAAGGTCAGGCCAGGTCCCCTGATGACATTTGGAGAATTCTATCCTAACAGGCTGGTTCGATGTCTCCTTTCCTACTCTTGCCTGGAAATTTCTTATAACCCACTTCATACGTTTGATTAAAATGTACATTAAACTTTCTTGAGACAGGTAGGAGGCATGGTGGTTAAGAGCGTTGAACTCCTACATGGCCAGCCGCGGTTCGAATCCCGGACCTGGTGGCTTGCTTTCTCGCTTTCTCTCTCTCTGTTCCTCTCTGGTCAAATTAAAATAAATAAATGAAGTTCAATAAAATAATTATTTAAAAGAAATGCATTTGGGGCCGGCAGGTGATGTGGTGGTTAAGGGTGCTAGACTCCCACATGGCCAACCGTGGTTCAAGTCCTGGACCTGGTGGCCTCCTTTTCCTCTTCCCTCTCTCTTTCTCTGATAAAATTGGAAAATAATAATAATAATAATAATTAATAAAGTTAACATAAAGTAATTCTTTGAAAAAACAAAGTACATTAAACTTTTTTAAACTTTGAAATAACTTTCTCCTGATAATAAAAGTAACACAATACTTTTTGTATAAAATTCAGAAAAATGCAGTAAAGTCCAAAAAAGATACAGAGAAGCCGTAGAGGCTGGGTGGTGGTGCAGCAGTAGGGCACAGTGCTCTACAAGACAGACTCACGTGAGAAGGTTGCTGGTTGAAGTCTGGAGACCGCCCTGAGTATGCTGGGCACACTTGTGTCCATGATTCAGGCTAGCTGAAGCTGGAGGTGGATGGGGCATCGGGATCCTATTAGGGATACTGTGTCTCTGTCTCTCTCATTCATGGGATAAATAAACTTGAAACAAAACAAAACACAGGGGCCAGCAGGCGACATAGTGGTTAAGTACTAGACTCCCACATGGCCAATCATGGTTTGAGTCCCGAACCCAGCCGCTTGAACTTCACTCCAGGCATGCGTGCATGTGTGCCCAAAATCCCAGTAGTAGAATAGAGGAGAAGGTATTGTGGTATGGCCATCCCCTGGGGTAGGGGGAGTGATTTCTCACCTTTCATCTCTCTCTGGTAAACGCACACACCTTCAAGCAAATATCTATTTATAAAAAAGATAATTCAGGAACTGCAGGTGGCATAGTAGTTAAAGATGCTACACTCCCACATAGCTGACCACGGTTCAAGTCCCAGACCCAGTAGCTTGAAACTCATGCCAGGCATGCATGTATATGTGCCCAAAATCCCAGGAGGAAAATGGAGGACAAAGGACTGTCCTTGTCCCTTGGCATGGCCATCCCCCTTGGGAGTGATTTTCCTTTCCCTCTCACTGTCTCTCTCTGTCTCTCCAGCGAGCACATGTGTCCTAAGGCAAAAACCTTAAAAAAAAAAAAAAAAGACATTTCATGATCCCATCACTCATACGTAACTATTGTTTAACAGGTTGTGCGTGTTCCCTTCCAGATCTTATTATATGCACATATGAATATACGTGCAAACATTTTATCCAAAATTGAATCTTACCATGTGTACTATTTTGGAAATAACTCTTTTCTTGAACTTGGACACATGACATTTCTTAAAGAGGAATTTACACTTCAACTGAAAATTCATTTAGCAAGAATATCCTTGGTAACTCCTCTCTGAAATAGAAAGGTACAAAAGAAGGCCTATTTAGAAAATAGAACCCAGATAACTTCACACAAAACAGAAAGAAAATTTGTTTTCTGCTACTTTGTTTTCCAGACTTCATTCTGGAGCTTGTCGTAAGGAGACCTGCAGCTGGAAGGTAAGGCCCAGGTGCAAAGTCGCATGACCCTGGGGAGGGATGAAGGGATTGAGTCATATGGGGGTTTGGAGGGTAGCGCACGGCATAGCATGGCCCTAGCCCACCTCCCGCCATCATGCCCTCAGTCTCCTGCAAACTCACTATCATGGAATCCCCAAAACTCACTCCGTTATTCTGCACCCCATTGCCTTGGCATAGAGGTTTCAGCTCTGGACTGCCATATTGGCCAACTGCGATTCAAGTCCAAGCCCCAGCGGCTTGAAAACTCTCACTGGGGGTGTGTGTGTGCGCGCCCAGAATCCCAGGAGAAGAATGGAGGAGAAAGGATTGCAGGGGCCATCTTCTCTGGGGGGTGATTTCTCACTTTCCCTTTCACTGTCTCTCTCACGTGAGTGCACGCGCCCGATGGCAAAAACCTTAAAAAGAAAAAAGAAAAAAAAAAAAAAACAGCTATCTTTGGAAACTATCCAGTGCAGTGGAACTGTGTGCTGAACGCGAGGGTGGGCACATCTGTGTGTGTGAATTTTTGTGTGCATATGTGTGCACTGAGCGTGGGTACGAGTATGTGAGAAAGCATATGTAAACATGCATGTGTCAGTCTACACATACAGACCTGTTCACGTGCATATATGCGTGTGGAGGAATGTCTGTATTTACACACACCAGGAGATGTGTACAGGTATGACTGCCTACTTGAGCCGTGTGTCCAGGCGTGACTGCCCACCGGAGCTATATGCACAGGCGTGACTGCCTACCGGAGCCATGTGCCCAGCCATGACTGCCCACCAGAGCCATGTGTCCAGCTGCGACTGCCCACTGAGCCAGGGGCTCGTGCAGTGACCAGGGGAGATGTGCGCATGCACAGCCCGAAAAGCAGATGCTGCTGACTCCGCGCTTTGGCCTTCCCGACCAGACTGCACGCTGACACAGCAAGTTCTGGCCGGGGTAACAATCTGATTATCACTGGGATCTCGTCCTTGACTGAGAGGTCTTAGGTCTCAAGCCAGGCAGAAGACACAATCCTTATCATAACCCTGCCAGAACCACAAGACCTCCACATTTTTTTTATTCCCTAAGAGACGGCTTTCTACCTGGGGCACCACTGCCCTCCAAACAGCCAGTGTGAGAGCTTGGCTCTCATAACCTTCCTGTCTGACCCCACCCCTGCCCTCGGGGCTGTAAACCTCCAGGAAGGATTTCTCAGAGCAGGAAGCTAGAGCTCAAGGCTGCTAATAGGGTGAGGCTTCCTACCTGGCAGGCCTCAAGCCTGGCTCCTCTTCCCTTTCCACAGCGAGCGTCGGTTCGGTAAAGGACATGTGACGGTATGGACAGAGCAGGAGGAAGTGACATGGATGGAGCACTTCCGTGGGCCAGTCTCTGTGGGTCCCTGTGGGAATGTCGGTCTCCTTGGTGAACTGTAAAGACTTGTGGGTTCTCTTACAGATGAGGAAGATGCTCAGAGAAAAAAACAGCTTTGGGGCCGGCAGGTGGCGTGGTGGTTAAGATGCTGGACTCCCAGTCTCAGACCTGGTGGCTTGCTTTCTCACTCTCTCTCTCTCTCTCTCTCTCTCTCTCTATCTTCTCCAGTCAAATTAACATAATAATAATAATGAAAGTAAATAAAGAATTCTTTAAAAAGAAAGAAAGAAAGCAGCTTCGCCACTGCCACACTACTATGAGCAGCAGAGGTGGGACTAGAAGTCAAGCCTTGCCTGAGTCCAGATCAGAGTAGGAGAGGAAGACGGGAAATTGGGACACTAGATAAGGGCTTGACTTGCTTTTTGTTTTGTTTTTATTTTGTTTGTTTGTTGTAGGTTTGGCATAGGGCACACGTGCTCGTCAGAAAGAGACAGAGAGAGGGAAAGTGAAAAATCACCCCCCAGGAAAGATGGCCATGCCACAATCCCTTCTCTTCCATTCTCCTCTCAGGATTTTGGACATGCACACACATGCGCCTGGCTTGATTTTCAAGATGCTGGATCTAGGACTTAAAACATGGTCAGCTACATGGGAATCCACACCAGCTGCTGGCTCTCAACTTGCAATACAAGATCTCTCACAGAGAAAAGCACAGCTCAGGGCCCATGGGAGACCCAGGTTTTATGTTGGAATTATTACTAATTTGCTAGAAGGCACATATGCTTGCTGGAAGGAGTCGCAGAGAGAGAGAGAAACAGGGAAAGTGGGGACCAGCTGATGGTGTAATGGTTACGTTGCTGAACTCCCAGGTAGATGGCCCTGGTTACTTAAAATTCATGCCAGGTGTGTGTGCATGTGTCCCCAAAATTCTGAGAGGAGAAGGGGTTGCAGTGTGGCCATCCTCCCTGGGGGATAATTTCTTGCTTCTGTCTCTCTGCCTCTGCCTTTCCAGTGAGCACATGCACTGTATAGCAAAAATCTCTCTTAAAAAAGAAAAAAAAGAGGGAAAACAAAATCTCACCACCACCCCCATGGAAGATGGCCATGCTGCAATCTCTTCTCTGTTGTTTTTGGCCTGAGCTCCTGTATGAGGCCCCAACAGACCAGACCAAACCAGAATGAAGTCATTTGTGAGAGGTGTCATGTAGTCACACTGAACTTAAAAAACTGGAGAATCTCAGCAAGATCTCCAAAGGGCCCTGTCAACCTGAATCAGCATGGTAATGTGAGTCTCCTCTGTTCTAACCCTACTAGGACGTAAGGTTGAAATGGACAATCCACCTCTTATTCCCCGTTTCTGCTTTTTTTAGCCTTTCTTTCCTTCTCTTTCTTTTTTTTCTTCCTCTTTCTTTCTTCTTTCTTTTTTTGTCTTTCTCTCTCTTTTTTTCTTTTCTTTCTTTCCTTCCTTTCTCCTTTCTTTTAGTGCCAGAAGGCACATGCACTCCCCAGAAGGAGATAAAGAAATTTCCACAACCCTTTTCCCTCCACTTCTCCACCCATCAGGATTGGGGTACACATGCACACATGCTTGACAGGATTTTTAAACTGCAGGGACTGGAATTCGAGTTACAATCTGCCATGTGGGATCCAGCTCCCACGCTCATCAGAGTGCCTTTTATTTTGTAGATAGATCTCTGCCTGAGTCACGAATTGTTCATGAAAATCAGATCTTTAAAACTCAATGTGTTGATATTTTGAATTTTGATAGGTCAGTGGAGGAATGCATTGGGTAGAATGAAGTAGGATCAGCCATGTTGGTCATTGTGGGAGCTGAGTGATGGTACATGAGCCATGCTGTCACTTTAGTGTATTTGTTGGGGCCAGTAGGTAGAGTGGTGGTTAAGGCACTGGAATCCCCCCATGGCTGATGATGGTAAAGTCCCAGACCCAGCGGCTTGAAAACCATGTAGGGCACATGTGTGTGCATACCCAAAAGCCCGAGAAGAGAATGGAGAAGGGATTGTGGCATGCCATCCCCCAGATGGTAATTTCTCACTTTTCCTTTCTCTGTCTCTCACTGGTGAGCACATATGGTAAAAGCCTAAAAAAAAAAAAAAAAAAAAAAAAAAGAGAATTTGTCATAAGAGGCTATAAGAAGCTATTCACAACCCATTGTCTAGTGGTTGAGGGAAATCAGATCCCACATGGCCAACTGCAGTTTGAATTCCAGCCTTAGCAGCTTGAGAAACTCACCTAGGATATGTGTGTGTGCCTAATATTCCAAAAGGAGGGAGAAACAAAGGAGCAGGACTGTCATGTGACCATACCCCATAGGGGGTGCTTTCTCCCTCTCCCTCTGTCTCTGTCTCCCTGGCAAGCACACACACCCACCAGCAGTTCGAAAAAGAAGAAGTTGCTCAAGAATTAAATGGGATGGGGGCAGCAGGTGGCGTGGTGGTTCAGGCGGCTGGACTCCCACATGGCTGACCATGGTTCGAGTTCTGGGCCTGGTAGCTTGCTTTCTCACTTTCCTTCTCTCTCACTCTCACTCTGTCCCTTTCTGGACAACTTTAAATATGAAAACACCAGAAATAAATTAATTATTTTTTTAAAAAAAAGAAGGTCCAAATAAAATTTTTAAAATAAAATAGTAACAAGGAATAAAATTAAATAATTCTTTAAAAAAAAATGAATGAAATGGAATGGACCTGCTCACAGGTGGCATGGTGGTTAGGACGCTGGACTCCCACATGGTCAACTGCAGTTTATGTCCCAGACCTAGATGGCTTGCTTTCTCACTTTCTCTCTCTCAATAGAAGAGAAGAAACTGTGGCATGGCCATCCTCTGTGGGTGATTTCTCACTTTCTCCGTCTCTGTCTCTCTCTGCAAACACATATGCCCTATGGTGAAAAATCTTTAAATAATAATAATGATAAATAATTTTTCTTTAGAGAGAGATTTTTGATATAGGGTGCATGTGCCCACCAGGAAGACAGAGACACAGGAAGCAAGAAATTACCACTGGAGGGATGACCATGCCAGTTCCTTCTCAGCCATTCTCCTCTTGGAATTTTGGGCACGTATGTACACACACCTGATGTGAGTTTTAAGCCACTGGGTTCGGAACTCGAACCACGGTTAACTACGTAGGAATCCAGCAACATAGCCATCATGCCATCTGCTGGTCCCCATAAATAATTATTAAAAAAACAAAAAGCGCATTAAGTGGGGAAGGACCCAGCAGGTGGCATGGTGGTTAGGGGTGCTGGTTTCCCATGTGGCTGGCTACAGTTTAAGTCCCAGATCTGGTGGCTTACTTTCTCACATTCCCTCTCTCTCTTTCACTCTCTCTGGTCAAATAAAAATAAACAACAAGCAAATAAATAAGTTAAATAATTCTTTTTTAAAACAAGTGAGGGAAAAATAAGTCTCTTCCTCGGAAAAGACTTTCTGGCCCATGATGCCGGCTTAGGGCCCCTTTCCCCAGCTGCTGTGTCACTCCCCTTAGGCCACTTCCACCGATGACACTGCTATTACTGGGGAGCTATGTCTTCTCAAAATCTGTGTCCCCATAGAGAGCAGAAAGTAGAGGCTGCCTTAATCTCCGCTTCTATCCCAGAGCACATTTTGTGAATGAGTAGATGAAAAATGGGGGACCAGCAGGTGGCATGGTGGTTAAGGCGCTGGACACTCCCACATGGCTGACCACGGTTCGAATACCAGACTTGGTGGCTTGCTTTCTCACTTTCCCTCTCTCTCTCTCTCTGTGTGTATCTCTCTCTGTCAAATTAAAATAAATAAATGAATAAATAAAATTAAATAAATAATTAGTTTTAAAATTTTTTTTTTAAAAAGAATGAATGAATGAGTTCAGAGAAACCTCACTGCTTCCTGGGAAAAGTTGGAGAGGGGAGAGAAAGAAAGGGAGGATGGGAACCAGCAGTTAGCATAATGGCTATGTTGCTGGACTCCGCGGTTCATGTCCCGGACCCGGTGGCTTAAAACTCACGCCGGGAACATGTGCGTGCGATCCCGAGAGGAGAATGGAGGAGAAGGGATTGCGGCGTGGCCATCCCCCCGGGGGGTGATTTCTCGCTTTCTGTCTCTAATTCTCTCTGTCTGTCTGGCGAGCGCACGCGCCCTATAGCGAAAAAAACTCTCAAAAAAAAAAAAAAAAAAGAAAGAAAAAAAAAAAAGAAAGGGAGGAAAGAGAAAGAGGGAGAAGGAATCCCAGCTGGGTCTTCTCCCAATTCTGACTTTGTTTTATTTTCTGCCTCTGGCTACCATTTCCATTTTATTAAATATGTTTAAATTAATTGTTCAAGTAAGAAATAGAATCACTTGTTTTAATATCAAGAGAAAAGAAAGGGGCTACAGAGAAAATCTAACCTCACACCGAGTCTCCCCCCTTCCGGAGCCCCTCCCCCAGGTAAACAAAATTACTAGTTTCTTTTTCTTTTTAAAATTTGCTACAGAAAAATGTGCACTCACTAGAGAGAGACAGACAGAGATAGAGGGAGAGAGGGAAGGTGAGAAATCACACCCCAGGGAGGATGGCCACGTTGCAAGCCCCCCTCTTCCATTCTCCTCTTGGGACTTTGGGCATGCATACACACACACACATGCCCACATGTTTTCCAGGGCACCAGGTCCAGGACTCGAACCATGTAGTCAGTTATGTGGGATTTAGCCACCTTAACCTCCATGCTACCTGCTGACTCAAAACTATTAGTTTCTTATATATCCTTCAGATATATGATGCATGTACTTGCAAATATGTATACATTTATACAGGTATATATCTATATCTATATCTATATATATATCCTCCCTTATCATGTTTCTGGTTTTAAACATTTGTCAGAGGACACATGTGCTCCTTGGGGAGGAAGAGGGGGAGAGAGGGAGACAAATAAAGGAGAGGGAAGAGAAAGCACATCCCCACAGGGAACAGTCATGCTGCAATCCCTTCTCCACCATTTCTCCCTTCTGTCAGGATTTTGGGCATAGATGCACACGTGCCTGGCATGTTTCTCAAGCCTCTCAGTCCAGGACTTGGACCAGATGGTTACCCATGCGGAATCCAGCAGCCCCCGATTTTTAAATTTAATATAGCTTGGAGAACGTCGCATGTTGGTACTAAAGAGGTCCTCATTCTTTCTAGCAGTTCCTTCTATGACTCGGCCATAATGTATTAACTAGTCACCCACTGGAGAGATGCTTGTGTGACTTCGAACGTTTTGTGCTAACAAAGCTGTAGTGGGAAACGCTGTGCAGTGTTTGATTTCTCATCTCCAAGGCTGGGTCTACAGGACGAAATCCCTGAAGTAGAACAGCCGGTCAGCCGGTGCCGCCAGATAATGGCAGTGTTCTCCACGGGGGTCATGACAATGCAGACTCCCACCACATTGTTCGAGACCACCTCCCCTCCTCCCCACCCCAGAGCTGAGTTTGAAAGATCAGTCTTTTTCCCTCCCTGGCGGCTTGAGCACATAGCGCCATCATGAATGACACAGTCACTATCTGAACCAGGAAATTTGTGACCAACCGACTACTTCAGAGGAAACAAATGGTCGTGGATGTCCTTCCCCCCGGGAAGGCAACAGTACCTAAGACAGAAATTCGGGAAAAACTAGCGAAGATGGACAAGACCACACCAGATGTCCTCTTTGTGTTTGGGTTCAGAACCCATTTTGGTGGTGGCAAGACAACTGGCTTTGGCATGATTTACGATTCTTTGGGTTATGCAAAGATAAATGAACCCAAACTTAGACTTGCAAGACATGGCCTCTATGAGAAGAAAAAGACGTCAAGAAAACAGCGAAAGACATGCAAGAACAGAGTGAAAGAAGAAAGTCGGGGGGACTGCAAAGGCCAGTGCTGGAGATCGGAGAACAGTGGAAGGAGTCAAGAGCCTGCAGTGACTATCTGCGGTGATCGTGCGGACTTTTCATGAGAGGAATGATAAACTAAAAAAATTTCATGTGAAAAAAAAAGGAGATCAGATGTGGCCAGGCCAGGAAGAAGGTGGAGCTAACCGAAGTGTAGCCCGTGGCGGGAAAACACAGGCGAAGCACCCAGGAGGTCCTTTGCTCTCAGCTGGTAACCCAGACCTCTCCCCAGAGTAAAGACCCAACCAAAGATGGCACCCTCTGCCCCCCACAGCCTCTGGCCGCCATGGCAGGAGGAGCTGGACCTGAGAGTTCGGGGGGGATTCTGGACTCAGTTCTGTCAACTCTGCTCCACAGGTGGACTGGACAGGCCACTTCCATGAGGACAGCGGCCACTGCAAGCACATAGCGAAGCACAGTGCTCCTGTGAGTTCCACGAACCTCAGTAGACCGGTGCTTCTGCTGCCTGAGCTAAAGAGGTCAGGGAATCTAGGGGCACCCAGCTCCTAAGCATCAGTCAGGACTTGAACCCAGGCTTAATACTGTATATTTTTAAATCTTTTTTAAAAATAATTATGTATTTAGGGGTTGGCAGGTGGTGTGGTGGTTAAGGGCACTGGACCCCATGTGGCCAACCGCAGTTCAAGTCCAGGACCTGGAGGCTTGCTTTCTTGCTCTCTCTCTCTCTCTCTCTCTCTCTCACTCTGAAACTCTCTGGTCCAATTGAAAAGATAAATAAATAAAGTTAAATAAAATAATTCTTTAAAAAAAGAATTATCTATTTAATTTTTTATGTATTATTATTATTCCTCAATTTGACGAGAGAGAGAGGAGGATAGTGAGAAAGCAAGCTGCCAGGTCTGAGACTCAAACCTGCGGTTGACCATGTGGGTGTCTAGCACTTTACCCACCATGCCACCTGCTGGCCCAATACTTTGCTTCACTGCCATTAAGTTGGGGCCTCAGTTTACCCCTCAGTGAAATAAGTTTACCCCTCAGCCAGACTCTGCCTAAGCCTTTTCCATGTCAGGAAGTCACATGCCATGTGACTACACAGCACAGGGCACAACCAGAGGGAACCTAGAATGGGTGGGTGGGTGGAGACGTAGAGCCCTTTCTTAGGCACGAGATTATATTTTATTCCACTTCTTTCAGGAAGGCTTGTTCCTCCCAGGAGGTTTCATTGCTCCTGGGCTGGTGTGAGGATTGTTAGGCTGTGAGCTCCCTGGTGGGCAGAGATCCCACTGGGACATGTCTGTGTCCCCGGCTGTGCCTGGCACTGGGGCTTACCACAGGACGGGCTCAAGCACAGTGCAGGTTTGCTGATGGAGAGGGAGAGCGGCTGGGGGGAGACAATAGAGGGAGAGGCCAGGTAGAGAGAGGGGGAGAGAGAGAGAGAGAGAAAGAGAGTGGGTGGGGGAGGCCTCCGTAAGAAAGAACCAAACCTGCCCAGCGGCCTCTGGCTGTCACGGAGTCGGGATGCTGTGGCCTGCAGCGCCCTCTGGTGACTGGCTTGGCAAGTCCTGGCCTGGGGAGGTGCAGGAAGGCTGGGCTCTGGGACAAGGGGCTGCCTATACCAGCCACCATTTCTAGGGTGGGGGTAGATCTGTCATGTTTAAGTGTGTCCCTCCTTGAAGGGAAGCCAGCTTAGAAGTAACAATGAGACCTTCACAGAGAGTCACAAAGAGGTAGTTGACAGGAAGAAAAGGGCTCTTGAGGCCATGACAAATCTGTCGTTAGAGTCACACTCCACACACACTGTGACCTGGGACATCCTTTCATTTGCTTCATGTAACCTTGTTCCAGCCTCAGGGCTACCCTGGTCAGCACCTGCATTCATCACCAACGCGCCCAGTCTTCCTCGCTCCGGACTGGGCTGGCCCCTGCTATGAGCACCGAGGAGGAAGAGGTGACAACCTGTGACTGAGATGCAGAGCCAGATGCTCCAAGGAGCCCTGGAGAACGTCTAGTCATTCATTCACTTGTCGTTACAATAACGATTGATGGAGTCCCACTATGTGCCAAACACATGGGCCTGGGGCTTCCGAGGCCAGGCAACTTCCTGACTTGAGGAATGCAGACTCCCAGCAGAGAGAGGCGAGCAGTCGGCAGGATAACTAAGAGCACGCGTAAGGGCGCAGACAGTGGCGCGGCAATAAACACGGTGCTGTGAGGTGGCCTGCTCACAAGGCTGATGCAGGTTCAAGTCCAGAACCTCCCTGAGTACACCAAGTACCCACTCGCTCACCACCTGGGGCTACCGAGCAAGGGTAGATGGTGGTGTCCACTCTGTTGGGTGTTGTTTCTCTCCCTCCGCCTCTCTTACTCATTGAAGAAATAATAAACGTGGTTTTTTGTTCATTTTTTTTTAATGTTTAAAAAAAATGCTATGGGCCATCTGGTGACATGGTGGTAAAGGCACTGGACATCCATCTGGTTGACTGTGGCTCAAGTCCCCAACCTGGCAGCTTGCCTTCTTTCTCTCTCTCTCTTTCTCTAGCCAAACTGAATAATAATAATAAATAAAATTAGGGGCTGGCAGGTGGCATGGTGGTTAAGGGCACTGGACTCCCACATGGCCGACCAGGGTTTAAGTACTGGATCTGGTGGCTTACTTTCTCACTTTCCCTCTCTCTCTCTCTCTATGTTCTTCTCTGCTCAGATTAAAATAAATAAATTAATTAATTAAATTAAATTAAATGAATAATTATTTCTTTTAAAGTGCTGTGAAGAATATAGAACACGGTGACATGCGAGTACTTGAGGAAGTTTTCAGATGAGGTTGTCAGGAAAGGCCGTCCTGACTGAGGGGTACTGTGTAGACACCAGATGCAAACTGCAGGGCTGAGACTGGTGGACAGGACAGAGGGTCTCCAGGACAGAGGGACAAAATAAAGGTTCAGCTCTACGAAAGCTAGAGACAGGCAAGCTTAGCCTGTGTAAGAACAAAAGGAAGGGCAGTGGGGCTGGAGCTCATGGGGAGAGAAGGAGTGGAGGGCTGGGGTCGGAGAGGGGCCAGAGCCACGTTGGCTGGAAGGCTGAGGTTAAGGATTTGGATTTGGTTCTGAGGGTCCAAGAAGCCGCTGGAGGGCTTTGAGTGTGGAGAGGGCATGACCCAATTTACATTTCGAATCTGTCATTTCAAATAGTTCCTGGAGAATAAATGATAGGAAAGAGAGGGTGGACGCAGGAGACCAGTGAATAGGTGACTCCAGAAACAAAGAGACGCTGGCTGGGGGTGGGGTGGGGGGTGCAGGAGACAGAGCCTGGTGGCTTTAAGAGGCAAGGTGGTGCATGGGACCTACCTGATCCTCTGGCAGGGGAGCGCCCAGAGCAGCCCGGTGCCCATCCCACTTCACACCCTGCCAGCCTGGGAGGAGGAGGAGGAAGAGGAAAGGACCTGCAGCTCTGCTGTCAGCGGTCCCCAGGCCCCCAGGGCCTCAGGACTTTTATCTTGTGATGTTCAGAAACCAGGGCTCTTGGGGCCTGGAGGGTTTGTGCCCCACGTGGCTCCCTCTCCTTCCACTGTAGTCCATCTCCCCACCCTCTCTCCCCTTCCTCTTTCCTCTCTCCGTTCCTTCTCCAGCTCCTTTTCCTCTCCTCCTCTTCCCCGCCTCTCTCCCTGCCTCCCCTACACACACACACACACACACACACACACACACACACACGCAGTTTACTGCAGGCTTATCAGAAGGAAGCTGCTGGCAGAGTCGAGCTGTCTCTTGGGACAGAGCAGAAGGCGCTGACGGCGGAGTTTCTAGGAGAGGGAGGCCGGCTGCTGCCTCCCACATCCACCCTCGGCCGCCTCCACAGCCCCACGCTCCCTGCAGCTTCTCTCCCTTGACCAGTGCTGAGGATCTCAGTGGGAGACGATCTGGTGTCTCCTTGGGAGATGCGGCAATATCTGGAAGCAGTTTTGATTGTCCTAACTGGGGAGGGGATAGACAGGCATAGTGGAGCATAGGGATGGAGGATGGAGGCGAACACCCCTACTGTGTGGGACAGTCCCCTGGTCACAGGGCCACTTATCGGGTGGTGGCTGTGTGGCCACACTGTCCTGCCTTATCTCCCTTAGCCTTTGCAGCCACATTGTGAGGCAGGGTAGATCATTTGTCCAAGGCCACACAGGCTCTGAGGAGCAGTTGGGACTCAGACTACAAAGCCTGTGGGTTTATTGTTTTGTTTTGTTTTGTTTTTTAGAGAGATTTTTGCTACAGGGTGTGTGTGCTCACCAGAGAGACAGGGACAGAAAGCGAGAAGTCACCTCCCACAAGGGGTGGCCATGCCACAATCTCTTCTCTATTCTCCTCTCGGGATCTTGGGCACGCACACACATGCGCCCGACATGAGGTTTAAGCCACTGGGTCCAGGGCTCAAACTGCAGTTGACTACATGGGAGTCCAGCGAATGTAACCATTACGCCAACTGCTGGTTCCCAAAGCCTGTGACTTGAAACCAGCAAGAAGTGCGGTGGTTATGGTGTTGGACTCTGACAGGGCCAACTATAGTTTGAGACTTGGGCCTGGCAGCTTAAAAATCAAGCTGAGCAGGGGCTGGCAGGTGGCGTGGTGATAAAGGTGCTGGATTCCCACATGGCCGACTGGGGTCCTGGACCTGGTGGCTTGCTTTCTCACTTTCCCTTTCTCTCTTTCTCTGTCTCTCTCTGATCAAACTGGAAAATAATAATAATAAATAAAGTTAAATAAAATAACAGTTTTAATTTTTAAAAAAAGGGTTGCCAAAAATCAAGCTGAGCACGGGCCAGCAGTTAGCGTAATGGCTATGTCACTGGACTCCCACTGTTTGAGTCCCGGACCTGGCGGCTTAAACTCACGCCAGGCACGTGTGCGTGCGTGTCCAAGATCCTGAGAGGAGAATGGAGGAGAAGGGATTGCATTGCGATTGTGGTGTGGCCATTCCCCCTGGGGGGTAATTTCTCGCTTTCTGTCTCTCTGTCTCTCTCTGTCTGTCTGGCGAGCGCACGCGCCCTATAGCAAAAACCTCTCAAGAAAAAAAAAAAGAAAAATCAAGATGAGCATGTATGTGTGCGTGCCCAAAATCCCAAGAGAAGAATGACAGAGAAGGGATTGCATTGCGATTGTGGTGTGGCCATCCCTGGGGGTGGGGTGATTTCTCACTTTCCTTTGTCTGTTTCTCTCTGGCATGTACATTTCCCGTATAGCAAAAACCTTTAAAAAAAAAAAAACACATTTCCCCTATGGCAAAAACCTTTAAAAAAAAAAAAAAAAAGCCTGTGAATTAACTGATTAACTGGCCTCTCCCTAGTTTGCGCAGCTTCGTTGTCAGTGACGGAAGTCCAGTGAGTCCAGTGTGTAACAGATACAGCAGGATCACCGAGGCTGGAGCAGCGGGAGAGTGTCCAAGCCCAAGCCCCCACCCCAGCCTCCTTCTTATGGAGACTCCCAGGCCATCTGTTCACCAGGGCCACTCCCAGGCCTACACAGGCTGTGTGCTACAAACCTTTAGGGGCGCTATTCCTGTGGGCTGGTAAGGGCAAGTAAAGTTGTCCTCAGGGCGGGGGTGGCACATGGTTTGGTCTTGGGTGTGAACACGTGGCGCTTAGCAGTCAAGGCGGCCCAGTCAGTGCGTAAGGTCTGGAGCGCAGGGTCTGTGGGAGCGGCCGGCCTAGCCTTCTGCCATCCCATTTTCCACCGGGACACAGGAATTTGACTAGAAGATATCTGCCCCTTTCCACTCCTTGTGACTCAATGGACTAGAAAATGAAGCTGTCAACTCTCGTTAAAACAACATGGGAACCAGCAGATGGTGTAATGGCTACGTCTTGGACTCCCATGTAGTTGACTGTGGTTCGAGTCTCGGACCCGATGGCTTAAACTCACACAGGGCGCGTGTGCGTGCATGCCCAAGATCCCAGGAGGAGACTGGCGGAGAAGGGATTACGGCGTGGCCATCGCCCCTGGGGGTGATTTCTCGCTTTCTGGCTCTCTGTCTCTTTCTGTCTTTCTGGTGTATGTGCCCTATAGCAAAAACCTCTCAAACAACAAACACCAAGCCTCGAGGCTTATGTATACAGTAGTCCCCAAGGAGCCTTCGCCACCCTGTGCCTCAGGGCCCTATCAGCTTTCTTTGCAGGTCTGCCTGCTGCCTGTCCACTCAGGCAGAAAGAGGAGGCCTAGTGGAGATTTTTACCCCCTGCTCAACCCCTCTAGGAAAGGTCTGGGCTAGAACTGGCAGCCAGAACCAGATTTGAGATGTCTCTTCTCCAGGCCCCACCCTGGAGTGGCCCCTCCCCCGCTGAGCTCCTACCCCACTCCCAACCCTTGGTCCAGCTGCAGGGCATCTGTGCTGGGAGGACCAGGGGAGACCCTGGAAGAGGAGGCAGTAGGTCCTGTCTGTTCTCCTTCCCGGGCTTTCCCAGCTGCCCTGGGGCTGAGAGCCTTCCAGGCTGGAATGAATTATCCACACCCATGTCCCCTCTACATTCAGTCCCCCATCAGCCCTGCCTCAACCCAGCTACCAGCACACACAGCGACCAGGCCAGAGCTGTTGCTCCAGTAGGAGTGGCCCGCCAGCTCCCCAGAGGCTGGAAGAGCAGCCGGGACTCAGAGCGGGGACAGGGCAGCCGGTGGTGCAGCAGCCACTCTGGGAGAGAAGGCCAAGCCGCACCACTCCATGTTTTTCTTTCTTGTAAGAGAGGTTTTTGATATAAGGCACATGTGCTCGCTGGAGAGACAGAGAGACAGAAAGTGAGAAATCACTTCCCAGGAGGGATGGCTGTGCCACAATCTCTTCCATTCTCTCAGGATTTTGGACACTCATGCAGAGTCTGGCATGAGTTTTAAGCTGTCCCCGGTCTGGGACTTGAACCACGGTCAACTACGTGGGAGTCTGGGGACGTAACCATTATGCCATCTGCTGATCCCGATCTGGCATGTTTTTCAGGCTTCTGATCTGGGACTTGAACTGCGCAGTTAGCCATGTGGGGTCTGACTGCCCTAACCCAGGCTGCAGAGCCCGCCTAGCTCTCTTTTTTCAGATGAGACATCTGACACCCAGACACAGAAGACAGCCTGCCCGAGGCCACCCAGTATGTGGCTAATAGCCAGCCTGGGCCCTGCCTCCTCTTGGGAGGAGATTCTGGCTGAGCCTGGAGCAGCAGGAGTGGCTGGAGACCGGCGCCTGGGCCCCTGGGGTTTCTGCAGTTCTGGCTCCACCGAGCTGGTGCTGGCGCTGGGGAGCTCAGTGGGGGACCCGCTGGGAGGGAGGAGGCGGGGCGTGTGATCGGGCCTCTCTGTCTCTCCCCTCCCTGCTTGGTGCAGCGTCCAACCCTGGTCTCTCCCTGCAGAAAGCCGTCCACGCCCCAGTCAGTTTCAGGGCGGTTCCTGCTCAGCCTGCCCATTACCTGGGCCCAGATTTGCCTAGCTTTTCTTTCTTTCTTTTTCTTTTTTTCTTTTTGTCCCCCTTCAGAGCACAGAAAACACACCCAGCTTCCTAGGGCTTTGCAGCAGCATTTGATCTGTGTGTGGTCGGGAAACTGGAGCTTCTGGCTGATAAGGACTCAGGAGGAGCTGGAGCAGGAGTGGGAGGAGCAGCTGGAAAGCAGCCCTGGGGTGTTCGAGGCTCCAGCCACCACCCTATCCTCGAAGGCTTCCTGCCCAGCCAATCCTAGCCCAACCCCAGCCCGTTTCCCTCTGGAGTGAATTAGGACTGCCCCGGAGGAATTCCAAAGGCCCTCTTTCTTGTAGCCTAGAGAAATAATAAAAATAATAGCAAACATTTATAAAGGGGTGGCTCAGAACCCGCTCCACCCTTCACCACCAGCCCAGGCTTCCCCAGCACCCAGCCTCCACCCCCTGGGACTCTGGTTCTCCCAAGTGCAGGCACAACTCCTGATCAGACCCAAGATTCTCCCTCCCCTGCCGCCCTTCCACGGCACCCGGGGAGGCCACCAGCCCTCTCCGGAGAACTACAGGAGCCTCCAGATGGTCCCTTCACCTTTCTGTCCTGAAATATGCCTGCCCCTTCCTTCCAGCTGTTAATTTTTTTTTGTTTGTTTAGTTTTTGGTATAGGGCACATGTGCTCACCAGAGAAAAACAGGGGGGAAGGTGAGGAGAAATTGCCCCTCCTGGAGTGGGAGTGGATAGCCATGCCACAATTCCTTTTCCATTCTCTGCTGACATTTGATCCTCTGTTTCTTTTCCCCCCTTTATTCATAGTGTGTGCCTGCCTACGCAAGAGGGGAGCACCCAAGGGACCTCGTTACACCACAGTCTTTCCACCTCCAAGGTTCCATCCTATCAGCATCCTGGACATATGTGCAAACCAGGGCTGGGATTCGAACCCCAGCTAGCCATGTGGGATCTGGCTTCCTGTACACTGTGCTAATGGCCATTCTAAGGGCAATTCATGGGCATTCCCTCTCCTATGCTTTGGTGTTTTTGTGTTTTTGTCAGAGGGCAGATGTACTTCCTAGAGGGGAATTGAAATCATCCTTCCAAAAGTAAGGCATGGTCACACCACGATCCCTTCTCAATTTCTCCACCCTGTCGGGGTTTGGGGCACGCAGAACACAGATGCACGTCGCGTGGTTTTCGAGCCCCCAGGGCCAGGACGTGACCAGTTGGTCAGTCACATGGGTTTAGACTCCCTTAACCATTAGGCCATGGGCCACAGCCCCTTCCTCCTATTTCTTAACCCCCTGGTGACCTTGCCCTCTGCCCACCTCAGCCATTTCCAAGGTCATATCCTTCACTTCTAGCCCGGCATTACACCTCCAAATTCCCAGTGTCTCTTGGACCAGCTGCCTCTCCCTCCCAGTCACTTAGTCTCCCACCAGCAGAGCTTCAACTTCACGGGGACGCCCACCCTGTTCTCCTTCTTCGCCCTTCCTACCAGCTCTGTCCCCAGACACACTCGCTACTATCAGTTGTGTGTATTTCTTCCTCTGGTTTGCAATTTTTTTGTAAAGCTTTGGTTCTTCCACAGAAATGTCCTGTTTCCTCCTACATCACAGAATTGTCCTGTTTCCTCCTACATCACAGAAATGTCCTGTTTCCTCCTGCATCATTGGCTGCTATTTTCCAGTCTCCTTAACAGGTTCCTCTTCTGCTTGATGTTGTGGGGCCTCAAGACACACCACCACATACATGACTGTAGAAAACCAGGACAGGCCTCCCGAAAATGCACTTTTGCATATTTTGAACAGATTATTCTGAGAAATAGCAAACACAGGAGTTGCTCTAAAAAGCTGTGCTTTTGTGGCCAGCAGATGGTGTAGTGGTTGTGTCACTGGAGTCCTACACGTACCACTGTGGTTCAAGTCCCAGACCTGGTGGCTTGAAAATTACTGTGGGTACATGTGTGTGGATGTCCAAGATCCTAAGAGGAGAATGGAGGAGGAGGGATTGCAATGGTGGCTCTCCCCTCTGCTAGTTCTCCCCCCAAGGCAAAAACCTCTTAAAAAAAAAAAAAAAGGTATTTTGTAAAAGAAATGACATGATAAAGGAAATCTACATTGGTAATGTATCTGTCTCCCGGAAAAGGATTACTTCTAGATAGTTTTTATTATCCTGAGATACTGTTTATCTGTTTACCAAATCAACCTTTAGTCACCATTCATTTCCTCCATTCCCCCTCCCATTATTTGTGTCACCACCCCCACCCTGACCCCCACCCCTGCCCAAGCTCCACCCCCTGTCACTTCCTAGTGTAGTATGCCAAATACACTTCTATCAACTAAACCTTCTCGAATCTCCTACTGAAGTCACATCAGGTCCGCTCGCCCAAGCGCTACAAATCAAGCCAGAAGGACGTGGTGTGATGAAGGATAGTCCAGCTTTATTGCAAAGTGCGAAGCAAGGACAGCAGGCAGCTCCTGCTGCAAAGACCTGGTATCCCTGGGATGTTCCCCACACGCGTTTTTAAGGGCAAAACTGGGGGCAGAGGTCTCAAGCGCAAGATCAGTTCAATGATTGCTTCAAGAGGGTGTGATCATCTCTTGGGCATTCATGATGAAGAAGGCCTTAGGGAATCAAGTTTCTATTCCAGTTTCTGGAGCCATTCAGCCTGGGGTCTTTGAGCTAACAGCCAGCAGTTTCCATCTGACAAAACATCTTACATATTGAAATGAAAACCTTATCTTTCCTTTAAGTGAGAGATGTAAAGGTCTAATGGCCCTCATTGGTGGCCAATGTTTCATTATCATAACCAAAGTCTGAAGTCTCAGTTACCCCTTACTCTGGGCCATTACAATGTTAATGACCTTGTATCCCAAGCACCTGAAAAAATACACTTTACTTTTAGTTCAGCCTTTATTTTCAGTTTGGGAAATTCTTATTTTTTTCTTTAACAGAAGGGGAGACTGAGGACCCATCCCTCTTAGAGGATCCCTGCTTAATTCCAATATGTTGTGGATCTCCCGTGTACATGGACATAATTAAATATGGTTTTTCTATTAATCTTTTATGTCATTTTAACTCATAGGCCATTCAGAGAAGCTGAGTGGAGGGAAGTACTTTTTGTTTCCCAATTATCAAAATGTAATGTGCTCTGGAACCAGCAGATGGCATAATGGTTATGTCACTGGACTCCCATGTAGTTGCCTGCAGTTCAGGTCCCAGACCTAGTGGCTTATAACTCACGCCAGGCACGTGTGTGTGCATACCCAAACGCCCAAGAGGAGAATGAAGAAGGGATTGTGGCATGGCCATCTCCTCTAGTGGGTAATTTCTCACTTTCGGTCTCTCTGTCTCTCCAGAGAGCGCACGTGCCCTATAGCAAAAATGTCCCTTGGGACTGGCAGGTGGTGTGGTGTTTAAGGGTGCTCGACTCCCACATGGTTGACCACAGTTCGAGTTCTC
>NW_006203646.1:1879912-1905255 GCF_000334495.1 Tupaia belangeri chinensis
CACCACGGTTTGAGTTCTGTACTTGGTGGCTCCCTTTCCAACTTTCCCTCTCTCTCTCTGTGTCGCTCTCTGGTCAAATTAAAATAAATGAATGAATAAATAAAATTAAATAATTCTTAAAAATTTTAATTAAAAAAAACAGTGTGCTCCTTCAGGTGTGGAACCGGTTTTTTTTCTGTCTATGCTCTTGTAGGTAACATCTTCCTGTGCCCTCTTTGTCTTTCATTTATTTGTTTCAGTTTGCTATACGGCCCATGTGTTTGTCAGATGGGCGAGCGGGAAATTACCCCCAGGAGAAGGGAGGAAAGCCACGCCTCAATCCCTTCCCTTCCCTTCTCAGGATATGGGACATACACGCACATGTGTGCGCCCAGCATGTTTTTCAAGCCGCCGGGTTTGGGACTCAAGCCACTTAGACAGACGTATGGGATCCAGCCACCTTAACCACCATGCCATTAGCTGGCCCAAATTTTAAATAGCACATAGAAGCAATTGCTCCACTTTTATTTCTTCAGTGCTGACTTCCTTGTTTTTTTTTTTTTTTTCTTTTCAGTTTTTTTTAAAGAGATTTTTACTATGGGGCAGTGTGCTCTCTGGTGAGACAGAAAGTAAGAAATCATCACCTATGGGGGATGTCCATGCCACAATCTCTTCTCCATTCTCCTCTTGGGATTTTGAGCACACATGCACCCAGCATGAGTTTCAAGGCATGTCCAGGACTTGAACCGCGGTTGACCATGTGGAAGTCTAGCCCCTTAACCACCATGCCATGGACTAGTCCCAAGTGATGACTTCTTTGATTCCCAGAGTCTTGTGCTGACTACCAACTCAACCTCTCTGCATGGACGTCTAACGTCTCTGTCCCTGGAGGCTTGCTTTCTCACTTTCCCTCTCTCTCTCTCTGGTCAAACTAAATAATAATAAATAAAATTAAATAAACAAATATATATATTATATATTTTTTAAATGATACTTTTTTTTTTTTTTGGAGAGGGTTTTGCTATAGGGCGTGTGCGCTTGCCAGACAGAGAGAGACAGAGATAGAAAGCGAGAAATCACCCCCCAGAGGGGATGGCCTTGCCGTAATCCCTTCTTCTCCATTCTCCTCTCGGGATCTTGGGCACGCACACACACACGCCTGGCATGAGTTTAAGCCACCGGGTCCGGGACTCGAACCGCGGTCGACTGCGTGGGAGTCCAGCGACATAGCCATTATGCTAACTGCTGGTCCCAATAAACAAATATTTTAAACATAATTTTAAAAAGAAGAAGAAAGACCCCTGCTCTCTCTGACTCTGTTTCCTCAGCTGTTTACTCAGTGATTCACCCCTTCTGGGGTCCCTCTGCTTCCAGCTTCCGGGGGTGCTAATGGGTCAATCAGAGACACTAATGGGACTTACAGGAACTCAGCATCACCTCACTAATGGGTCGCCCCATCTGCCCTCCCTGGAACCCAATGCCTGCTGCCTGGTAAAAGGTACCTGGGAGTTCCTGTTGGCTCCAGCCTGCTGGTTTCTGAAGCTCCAAAGGCAGAGTGCTGCTGGAGAGGAAGGAGGTGGGCAGACAGTTGTGGTGCAGGTCTGGGGAGGTTCTGAACCAGCAGTCAGCACATCTGCATGTCTGGGTTTGCATCCCAGCCCTGTCACCGACTTGCTCTGTGGGCTTGCACAAATCTACTCCCTTCTCTAGGCCTCAATGTCCTCATTTGTGATGTAGCAGTGTGGGCTGAAAGACATTCTGCTAACATTCTGAATGAGCAAATCCTGCCACTTTTGCAGCTGCAAGGTGAATGTCTTTTCAACATCCTTCAGTGCCCAAGAACTATTGAGTACCTACTGTGTGCTAGCCTATGCCAAGTATTAGGGCCTGGAGGAGAGTGAGGCACAGTTCTAGCCCAGAACCTCCAGGCACCATGCTGTCCTGCTACTGTATTTCCATTCACAAAACAGAGGTTGGGTGAGAAGCGAGGCCTCCACACTTGTTGAGGAACCCCTGTGTGCCAGGCTGAGGACTCTCAGAAGATAAAGACAGTTTTGGATTTTATATTTATTTATTTTAAAAATTTTGCTATAAAGTACGTGTAATCACTGTAGAAAGACTGGGGTGAGGGAAGGGCCATGTTGTAATCCCTTCCCCCTCCTTTTTTCCTCTTAGAATTCTGTACAAACGTGCACACTCATGCCTTGTGTTTTTCAAACAGCTGGGTCTGGGACTGGAACCATAGTCAGCCATGTGGGATCCAGATGCTTTAACTACCATGCCATTAGTGCTTTCAGTTCTCTGACTATACTATGCTCTCTTGCCTCTTTGCCTTTGCACAAACATTTCCTGAGTTTAGAATAGTCTTAGGGGCCAGGTGTATGGGTAGGTGGTATGGTGGTTAAGGCACTGAACTCTCACATGGCCAACCACAGTTCAAGTCCTGGATAGGGCAGCTTGAAAATCATAGCAAATAAATAGATAAATAAGTAAAAGAATAGTCTATCTCTTCTGCTCTTTGCCTTTCTAAGTCCATTTATGTTTCAGGCCTCGTCTTCGTTCATTCATTCAATTTATAGAGCACACACCTGCCATGTTATGCCCAGGGTTTAGGATCTAGGAGTGAACAACATATATTTTGTTACAGTTCCACTGGGACCTTACAGATTTTTTTAAGGAGCATGTGCTTACTGGAGAGACAGAGACAGAGAGACAGAAAGTGAGAAATCACCCCCCAGGGGATGGCCATGCCGCAATCCCTTCTCCTCCATTCTCCTCTTGGGATCTTCAGCATACTCACACATGCATCCAACATGAGTTTTAAGCCTCTATGTGTGGGACTCGAACCGTGGTTGACTATGTGGAAGTCCAGCAATGTAACCATTATGACATCTGCTGGTCCCAGACCTTACAGATTTTAACAAAAAAGAAAATTAGGGGCCACCAGGTAGTGTGGTGGTTAAGGGCGCTGGACTCCCACATGGCCAACCACAGTTCAAGTCCTGAACCTAGTGGCTTCCTTTCTCACTTTCCCTCTCTCTCTCTCTGTCTCTCTCAGGTTAAATTGGAATATAGTAAGTAATAAATTAAGTTAAAACAATTCTTTAAAAAAAGACAATTAAGAAAGTTCATTAAAAAGAAAGAAGAAAGAAAGAAAGAAAAGAAAGGAAAGCAAGAAGAAAATTTGAGTTAGGATGGACATGAGGGGGCAGAAATAAGGGGAGGTTAGGCGGTGGGTGGGGAAGGGGTGATAGCCTGTGGACAGCTCAGAGACAGGAAGGAGACTACTTTTTTTTTTTTCTTTTTTTTGAGGTTTTTGCTATAGGGCTCGTGCGCTCACCAGAAAGACAGAGATAAACAGAGAGACAGAAAGCGAGAAAGCACCCCACAGAGGGGATGACCATGCCTCAATCCCTTCTCTTCCATTCTCCTCTTGGGATCTTGGGCATGCGTGCACATGCGTCCGGCATGAGTTTAAGCCACTGGGTCTGGGATGTGAACCGCGGTTGACTACATGGGAGTCCAGCGGCATAGCCATGACACCAACTGCTGGTCCCTAGACTGCTTTTTATAATGAAACACATGAGGTGGAGCAGAGCTAAGGAGGAGGGCAGCGGGAGAGAGGGGTAGGGTCATATCAACCTGAAGTCTTTGGAAAGCCAGGTTCCCGCCCCTCGTGTTCAGGAGGTGCTCCCCCTTGACACACCGGCCGCTCTGCTTTCTTCTCACACTAGGTGTCATTGACCGCGCTTCTTGAGGACAGGGACCACCTCCTACAAGTATTGTACCCTCTATTCTTTTTCTTTTTGTAAGGTTTTCAGTAAAGGGTACTTGCGCTCTCCGGAGTGGAGAGAGACAGCTAGAAAGCGAGAAATTACCCTCCCCCCCACCCCCGGGGCCTTGCCATGCTGAAATCCCTTCTCCCTTCTCCCTTCTCCTACCAGGATTTTGGGCACACTCGCACGTGCACCCAGATTGATTTTCAAGCTGCCAGGTCCAAGACTCAGACCACGGTGAACCATGTGGGAGTGCAGTGCCCCAACCACCATGCCGCCTGCTGGGCCCCACCCTCTGTTCTTAACTTGCTGCAGGGAACAAAATAAGCACAACACTTACTGTCCATGCAGCTGCCAAGCACCGTCTCTCCAGTCTGTCTCATTCAGTAAATCACTCATAGGAGGCGCAGATAAAAACCTCAGGAATCACCATGGACACCTTGATTTTGATTTCCTTCCCCCTGGGTGTCCAGGAAAAGATCCGTCCCCTCTACCTCTCACCCCACCCCAAGTCTGCCAGAGCCACCGCCTGACCTGAACCTGAGCCAGCACGCTCTGTCTGCTCAGTCATTCTCTCCTCTACTCTGTCATAGCCCTCCTGTACAAAATGTTGGTAACTTGGGGCCAGCAGGTGGCATGGTAGTTAAGGCACTGGACTCCCACATGGCCAACTGCGGTCCGAGTCCTGACCCTGGCGGCTTGCTTTCTCCTCTCTCTCTCTCTGTTTCTGGCGAGCACATGTGCCTTATAGCGAACTTAAAAGTAATAACAATAATAAAGTAAATACATAAAATTTAAAATGTTGGCAACTCATTCATTTTCTTTCTTTTCTTTTCTTTTTTTCTTTTCTTTTTCCAGCAACAGTGGAGACTGAAAAACACAACAAAAACAAAAAGCGCAATCCCTTCCCACTGTGCTCAGAATAAAATCTCCATCTTAGCCTAGAAGCCTTTGCCTGTCTGGCTGTCCAGATCTAGGGCTCCCCTTCCTTTGTTCCTGGAGCTGGTCTCTCTTCCTCCTTTCTCTGATTCCTACATATTTCAAGGCTCATTACTGCCTCAGGGACCACACGCTGCTCCTTCTGCTGGGAGGGCTCTCTCTCCAGATTTTCACCAGGGGCCTCCTCCTCCAAACTCGACTCTAGTGCGACTCCTCGACTCCCCACCTCCCCTCTGTTACTGCTGCCACTCTTCACCAGTTTGCACCCTCTTAGCTCTCCCGGCTTTCCGGGTCTGTTCATGTAATTCCGTGTTTATTTTCAGCCTTCTCTCTCTTACCGGTAAATTGCCTAAGATCATGCACCTTATCTGCCTTGTTCATGGCTGTGCCCCAGAACCGGGCTCATTGTCGGCCCTCAGTTATCAGCTGTTGAATGAGTGAATTTATTAACCTTATTTATTTATTTTATTTTATTTACAGAGAGCGTGTGTGCTTGCCAGAGAAAAATAGAGAGAATGAGGGGGGGGGAGAGAAAGCATCCCCTCCATGGCCTGTGGTCACGGCAATCCCTTCTGCTCCATTCCTCTGTCCCTTTGGAATTTGGACACACATGTACACATGCCTCACATGTTTTTCAAGCTACCAGGACTGGGGTTCGAACCACATGATTGGCCATGTGGGATAAGCCCCTGTACACGAATTATCTGACTGGATCCTGCAGTGGACAGCCTGAGAAGCTGCCGTTTAGGCAGATGAAACGACCAGCCCAAAGTCATGCAGCTAGGAAGGGAAGGAGCCTGGATTCAAACCAGGACAAATTAGAAACACGTGGACTGAGCAGTGTGCCTGAACAATAGCCCAAGGCACGGGACTTCCACGTGGCCAGCTCCATAGTTTCTGTCCTGGGCTTGACTATCACGCTGGGCGTGTGTGCGTGCATGCCCCAGATCCTGAGAGGAGAACAGAGAGGAAGGGATTGTGGTGTGGCCATCTTCCCTGGAGGGTGATTTCTCATTTTCCCTCTCTCTCACAAGCACGTGTGCACTATGGCAAAAACCTAAAAAAGACAAAAGAAAAAGAAAGAAGCTCCTGCCCTGCATCTCCTTTGGAGTGGGGAAAGGAGCACCCTTTGACTGAGGGGCCACAGTGTGTCAGACAGCCCCTGGTGGTCATCTGCTAATCCATCAGCTCAGGTGCGGGTGGGTGCAGGGTGAAGACCTCAGGGAGCCTGGTGCTGGTATCTGTGTGCTCACCCCAGTGGCTCTGTTGTCTTGTGAGAGCCGTGTCTCTGGCTGGCTGCCACCCGCCTGCCAGCCCCAGCGTCTTAGCTCATCAATCATGCTGCCACGCTCTGCCAGGCTGGATCTCAGAGGAAGACAAGTCTGCTTGAGACGGAATGGGCCGCAGGCTCAGGAGAGAATCGAAGACACTGAGGAGGGGGTGGGGGAGGCCCATAAAGACAGCCAAGGTCTGGATCGATCCCCCTTAGCTAAGAAGGGTCTGTTGGGGGAGGAGGCAGGGGCAAGGTTTCCACTGGGAAAGCAGGGAGGGAGGAGAGGTGGAGAAAGCTCCCGGTATGGGCTGGTGGGATTGGGGGTGGTTTCCCATTGCAACGGAAATTCAGCCTCCCCTGGTGCCCTGCCAGCTCCCCGCAGCCCCAGGGAGAGGACTGACAGCTCTGGGAAAGCACGCAGGTTATGGCGGCTGATTTATCGCAGGTCCAGCTGTCTTCCTGCCGCGCTCCAGCTCCCTGCGGCCTGGCGTCCCCGGCACCCCTACCTCTCAACACTTCAGGAGATTTCCATCTTCCTGCTGCCCTCTCTTTTCTTCTATCTCTCAGCCTCTTGCAAGTGGAATTTATACTGTCTCCCCAGAGGGGTTCTGCTGAAAGTCAAACTGTCTGAGCTAAAGGCTCCTTAGAGATCTTCTAGTCCAGGGAGACAAAGAAGCAGCCTTTGGCTTTTGCTTTTATTTTGCTTTTCAGTCTGTACAGTCAAAAATAAAAAAAATAAATAAAAAAAAGAAGAATTAGTTGTCAACATTTAAACAGGAATAGATTGCACATAAAAGCCTAATTTCTGGTTTCTCTTAAAAACTTGAAAGATCTTGCAACCCTGGGCAGGCCTTCTGGAGTTAAGGCCGATCCAGAAAAAGCCTGCTTCACCCTTCTGTGTTATTCACCCGGCCCCTGTGGATTGGGACTATCCACCCCTCACTCATTCCAAACCCCTACACTGAGGAAAGTGAGGGCCATCGTAGACAAGGAACGTGAGCAGGGACCTCTGAGTGGCAGGCCTCCTGGTTTCTTATCCCAGGACTGCTTCTTACAAGGGGTGTGGCCTCAGCCAAGTATAAAAAGAAACCCTCTGAGCCTCAGTTTTCTCATCTGTGAAATGGAAATAATGACAGTACTTGGTTGGGAACAAATGTACATTTAACTAACATTTAGCCCCATCCTTTGTGTGTTTACAGAAAGATATTCTTTTAAAAAAATGTATTGATTTATTTGTCATGATTTTCAAGCCACCTGGTTTGGGACTTGAACCATCATCGACCATGTAGGAATCAAATGCCCTAACCACCACATCACCTGCTGGCTCCATTTACAAGGAAGACAGTCTTAGCTCTGAACAGGTCACAGACATGCTAATATAAATTTTCTAGTTAATATTCAGACACACATACAAAACCCACCCCAGAAACTTAGTGGCTTAAAATAATAATGTATTGGCCAACAGGTGGCTTGGAGGTTAAGACACTGACTCTGTGTGTGGTTTGACCCAGAGGCTTGAGAATCATGCCGAACACATGCGAGAGTACCCAAAATCTCTGCAGGAGAATGGATTGTGGCATGGCTATCCCCTCTGGGAGGTGTGTTCTCACTTTCTCTGTCTCTCTTTCTACCTCTCTTTGGCAAACGCACATACCCTGTGGCAAAAATGTAAAAATAACAAGTATTTTTACCTCAGTGTTTCTGTGTATTGACTTGGTTCAGGCAGGTACTTCTCACCTAGGGTCTCTGGTGTTATTGAACTGTTGAGGTGCAGTTTTTGGCCCTGGTTTTTTTTTTTGTTTTTTTTTTGAGAGGTTTTCTTTTTTTTTAGGTGTCTGTTACAAAACTATATTTTTGAAAGATTTTCTTAAAAAACAAATGCAAATTTTATGTATAAATAAAACTATAAGAAATCTTTACAATAAAACAATTTTAAAATAAGCTTGAGGATGTTTCTGTAGTTTATAAACAATATTGTTCTAAATGTCACTTTCTACTTATGTCTATGTCAGATCAGTGTACTAGCGTAGGCATGACTGGACTTCATTGAGATTACCTGGCAGCCCTTCACAACTGCAACTCATGAACATATGCATGCAACATATACACACTACCATGATAACTGTTTTTAGAGAAAAAATAGTGCTCCTTCAGGCTAATAAATCTAAAATAAATATCCAATAGTTAATTTAATGTGAATTTTTAGAAAGGAAAAGAGTATCACCACTCAACTCATTTAAAACTGAGCAAACTTAAAGTACAATTCTAAACATGGCATCAAAATAAAGATTTTTTTGCTACAGGGTACATGCACTCACCAGAGAGACAGAAAGACAGAGAGAGAGAAAACAAGAAATCACCTCGGGGGGTGGGGGGGGCTGGCAACAAAACAATCCCTTCTCCTCCATTCTCCTCTTGGGATCTTAGGCACGCACGCACATGTGCCCTGTGTGAGTTTTTTAAGCTGCCGGATCAGGAACTCCAACCACAGACAACCATGTGGGAGTCCAGCAATGTAACCATTATGTCATCTTCTGGCATATACATTTTTTTTAAGAATTATTAATCTAGGGGCCAGCAGATGGCGGAGCAGTTATGTTGTTGGATTCCTACACAGTTGACTTCAGTTAAAGTCCTGGACTTGGTGGCTTGAAAGTCATGCAAGGTGCCTGTGTGTGCTTGCCCAAGATCCCAGAAGAATGGAGGAGAAGGGATTGCAGCATGGCCATTTCCCCGGCAAGTGTGATTTCTCACTTTCCTTCTCACTGTTTCTGTTTTTGTCTCTCCATCCAGGGCATTCGCCCTGAGGCAAAAACCTCTACAATAAACGATTTATTTAATTTAACTTATTTTTTTTCTGAATGTTTATTAGTATGTTCTTAATTTATTATTATTAGTAGTAGTAGTATTCAATTTTGTGTGTGTGTGTGTGTGTGTGTGTGTGTGCACGCGCGCGCACGTGTGCACCAACAAGAGAGAGGGAAAGCTTGCTCAAAAGCAAGCTGCCCAGTCCAGGATTTGAACTATGGTTGGCCATGTGGGAGTCCAGCACCTTAACCTCCACGCCATCTGCTGGCCCCAAATTTTTGTTTTTGTTTTTTAATTGCTGGAATGCATTTGTGCTTGCAAGAGAGAGAGACAGAGAGACAGAAAGGGAGAGGGAGGAAGCACTCTTCTCCCTGCTCAATGGGCATGGTCACACCACAATTCCCTTTCTATTTCTCCATCTTGTTGGTATTTGGGGCATGCACACATACACATTGTGTTTTTCCATGCTCCCGGAGATGGGACCTGAATTCGGCTGTGTATGATGCAGTTCCCTTAACGACTAGGGAACAGGGCTGGCTGTGTTTTTCCATGCTCCCGGAGTTGGGACCTGAATTTGGCTGTGTATGATGGAGTTCCCTTAACGACTAGGGAACAGGGCTGGCCCAGCCTTTGAAGTTGAAGTTTTGACTGTGACTGAACTTCCAATATGGCTCACTTACATGGCTGCAAACAGTCTAAGAGACTGGGTGAAGCCATGAGACCCTCTGTGACCTAGCCTTCCAAGTCACACCGTCACTCATGCCGTTTTTCTTGGGTTTAACTAATTATAAACTTATCTCCAACAAGAGGGGAAATAGACCTCACCTCTTGAAGAATTCTGGGGCCATGTTTTAAAACTACCACAATGGGGGAACAGCAGATGATGTAGCAGTTATGTTGCTGGATTCCCACATGGACAACTGCAGTTCAAGTCCTGGACCAGGTAACTTCAAAGTCACACTGGGTGTGTGTGCATGTGTGCCCAAGATCCCAGGAAGAGAATGGAGGAGAAGGGATTGCAGAGTGGCCCTTTCCCTAAGTGATGATTTCTTGCTTTCTACCTCTCTGTCTTTCTCTCTGCCTCTCCAGTGAGCTCACACCCCTATAGCAAAAATTTCTTTCAAAAACAAAACAAAGGGACTAGCAGATGGCATAATGGTTACTTCGCTGAACTCCCACGTAGACTATCACAGTTCAAGTCCTAGATCCAGCAGTTTAAACTCATACCTGGAACATGCGTACCTGACCTAGCAGCTTCCTTTCTTTCTCATTTTCTTCTCTCTTTCTCTGTGATAGGCACACGTGCCCTGTAGCAAATTAAAATAATAATAATAATAACGATAAATACAATTAATAATTCTTTAAAAATAAAATAATACATAAACAAAAGAACTACAATGTATATATAAACTGACAAGTTTCTCATCCACCTCCTCCCTGCAGGGCTCAATTATTCACCTCTCACAGTGACCATTTCTGATCAATTTCTCCTGTCTCTTCCCAGAGAGTCACACCTGTATAATGAGGGAGCTATACATGTATTGATATTGTCACTGTCAACTCTGGTTATCTAAACACTATTTCAACATAGGAACCAAATAGATTTGGATAACTTATTGGATGAATATTTGCCATCCAACCCTTGCTACTGAAATGCAGAACTCAAAGTTTCCACTAATGTAGGTAGGATCCCTTGCTTTCTTAACCCTGCGGTATCTGTGTTCAAAACCAAATAGATTTCAATAGGAAAAGATGCTTGTAGGTACACACAAACACCTCTTTTTCCCCTTCAAATATATTGGGGCCGGCAGGTGGTGTGGTGGTTAAGGGCACCAGACTCCCACATGGACAGCCATGGTTCGAGTCCCAGACCTGGAGACTTGCTTTCTCACTCCCCCACCTCCCACCTCTCACTCTCACTCTGTCACTTTCTGGTCAAATAAAATAAATAAATAAATAAAGCTAAATAAAATAAATATTTTTTAAATATATAGGGCTGGCAAGTGGTATGGTGGTTAAGGGCACTGGACTCCCACATGGCCAGCCATGGGTCAGGTCCCAGACATGGTGACTTCTTTTCTCACTCCCCCCCTTCTCTTTCTGGTCAAATTGGAAAATAATCATAATAAATAAAGTTAAAATAAAATAATTCTTTTAAAAGAGTATGTTAAACACACCATTCTGTACCTTGCATTTTTTTGCTTAAGAATTTATCTCCAAGATCAGCCTGTTTCAGCATATATAGATAGGTCTCATTTCTTGTAAGAACAGCGAGCATTCCATTATTCAAATGCACCTTAATCGGTTTAATCGAATCATCTCTATTGGCCACCTAGTCTCTCCTCCCTCCGCCCCAGTTCTGCTCATTGTAATCCATGCCACGGTGAACAGCCCTCTGCAGAAGTCTTTATGTACTTGTGCAAGATTATCTGTCTGATCAATTCCCGAGGCAGGATGCTGCGTCAAGGCAAGGCTTCTAGTGACCATCTATCCTGTGTCTTGTCTCTTGTGGGGGACCGAGATCTTACGTCCCTGTTCACGCACTGTCACCTGTACCATCCTGCCTGCCTCTGGAACAGCAGGTGGCAGCTGCTTCCCAGCTACTCACCAAGGTTCTAAGGCAGGCCGCAAGGGACAGGAGAATTAAGAGACCCAGCAGAGGGGACATGATGGCTTTTACAAAAGGACATGGGGAGCTAGGGGACACCTCATCCCCACTTAGTTGACTCCTGATTCTCAGCAACTATTTCAGCATCTGTTTCTCTCAGACTACAAAGAAGTTGCTGGGGCGATTCAAGCAGCTCCCACTCCCTTTAAAGAGAAGAGAGCTTGCTTCTGGTAGTCGTCTGCGCTCAGTGTACAGAGCTGTCTATAGAAGCTTCCAGATGTGCAAAGGTCCAGGGCAGGAGGCGCCATCAGCGGCCCCTGCTGCTCTTTTTCCTGCTTTGCAGGTGTCTCACGACAAACCACAGCTGCTGGGCTCTCCCTGTGTCCATTATCGTCTCTGTGCCTCGATTCCTTCATCTAAAAAGTGGGAAGAGAAACATTACCTCTTCTCCAGGTTTGTTGTGAAGATTAATTGGACAAATAGTTTGCAAAGTGCTTAGAACAATGCCTGGAACATATTAAGCACAATATGAAAATTAGGTTTATTTCTTTCTCATTTAATTCTCTGGCACAAACAGGGGCTATTACTGCCTTGGTTTTATAAACAAGGAAATAGAAACCCGGAAAGATAAAGGGACCTTTCCGAGGTCACATAGCGATAGGATTCAAACTAGGTCAGACTGACTCCTGCTGGTTCCTGCTCCATGCACCTGATCCGAATCCCATTCGTGGACAGCCTGGGCACCTCGGCAGGACTGCTGAAGCTCCCATGCTGACCAGCGGGTGGGCCTGTTGCTGTATTCTCACCCTCAGCAATGGGAAGCCCGCAGAACCAGCAGCCTGTGCCCTAGGCCAGAGGAAAAGGGGTGGAATTGTGTTCTGGGGGAGCAAGGGGTGATAGTGAAAGGAAGACAAGATCATTTTTACCTTCCTTGTTGTAGTGACCTTTCATTGACCCCTTCTTATATGGCAGATTCTGTACTTAGAGCTTTAAATGCTACACGACTTAAGATTCTGTGGCTACAGGTAAAGGAAACTCAGCTAAATAAGGAAAATGCTAAGGAAACGGTCCATGCACCTGGGGAGTGCAGTAGTGGATTTGGCTTTGAGCATGCGTGATGCTCTCCTTCATCTTGGCTTTATTTCCTTCTAAGAAATGACTTAATCTTGGGGGCCAGCAGGTGCTGTAGTAGTTGGGGTGCTGGCCTCCCACATGCCGACCACAGTTCAAGTCCCAGACCCGCTGACTTGCTTTCTCACTTTCCTTCTCTCTCTCTGGTGAGTGCATGTCCCCTATAGCAAATTAAATAATAGCAATAATAATAAATAATATTAAATTAATTATCCTTTAAAAAGAAATGACTTAACCCACAAATAGACAACTTTCTCCACATTCAGTATTCTCCCAGCTCAATGATCTCAGGGTAAAGAGATCCTTTACCAAGGCAGGACTGCTTGGGACTTGAACCCATCCCAGAGACCAATCGCTGGTTGGAATCTTACCCTAGCAAATTAAAAAAAATAGTAACAATAATAAAAAAATTAAAAATACATATGTGTATATTTTAATTTGCTATAGGGCACATGTGCTCACCAAAGAGAGACAAAGACAGAGAAAGTGAGAAAGCAAGCCACCAGGTCCAAGACTCAAACTGTGGTTGAACATGTGGGAGTCCAGCACCTTAACCACCACACCATCTGCCGGTCCAAAAAACAACACTGCTTTAAAAAAAAAGAATTTATGGGACCAACAGCGTGATGGCTATGTTGCTGGACTCCCATGTAGTCGACCGCGGTTGGAGTCCTGGACCCTGTGGCTTAAACTCACGCTGGGCGCTTATGCGTGCGTGCCCAAGATCCCGAGAGGAGAAAGGAGGAGAAAGGATTGCAGTGTGGCCATCCCCCCTGGGGGGTGATTTCTTGCTTCCTGTCTCTATGTCTCTGTCTTTTTGGGGAGCACACGCACCCTATAGCAAAAACCTCCAAAAAACAAAAAAAGAATTTAGGGCTTATACATCACCTATATTATCTTAATAGAGAAAGTGTAGGGAGGGTAAGGATACTTACAGGAAAACAAATGATTTTTAGGAAAGACAAATGGATTCCTAGGAGAAAAGAGACAGAATATGATCATTTCATGACAATGTCTGTTTGGATATGGTGACTTCTAGTCTCCAGAAATAAGTCAATCTTCCCTGCTTGCTCCTGGGAGGAACTTAGGAGGAACTTTTTTTTTTTTTAAGAATTATTTGTTTAATTTTATTTATTCATTGATTTATTTTAATTTGACCAGAGAAAGAGAGAGAGAGAGGAAGTGAGAAAGCAAGCCGCCAGGTCCAGTGCTCGAACCATGGTGGGCCATGTGGGAATGTCTAGCACCTTAACCATCATGCCACCTGCTGGTCCCCAACAATGAGTTCTTTTGGAAGACTTTGTTTTTAGGAAGATAAAAGATTTCAGAAGCTCAATGTCTTCTGCTCAAAACAAATTTTATGTCAGGATAGTATATTCTGAACTCCTTCCTTTGTTAGTCTAGGGATTTAGATAATGATGGTATCTTTTTTGTTTGTTTGCTTGTTTAATTGCCAGAGGACACACGTGTTCACCAAGCAGAGACAGAGAAGAGGGTGGAAGGGATGAAGAAGGTTGGGCATGGGCAGAGACAGAGAAGAGGAGGGTGGAAGGGATGAAGAAGGTTGGGCATGCTTATGCCACAGCCTTTTGGTCCATCCTGTCTGGGCTTGGGGCACGCACGTGCACATACCTGGCGTGTTTTACAAGCTGCCGCAGCTAGGATTCGAATCACAGTTGGCCATGGGGGATCTGGATTCTTTGACCACTAGGCTATGGGGCTGACCTGTGACTGTATAAATGAAAGCTGGGTCCAGGAGCTCAAACCATTTCATCAGTCTCGGGTGTCTGTCTCTCTTGTGCATCAATCAGCCAATCAGTCTGTGGCCTTCTCTCTGCCTCTCCTCCTCTCCCTCCCTCCACGCTGTCCCCTCTGGGATGGCTTCATTCTCTCCTGTCAAGGCCGGATAGCCCCCAGCACCTCCAAATATGCAGCCAACCATTTGCTAGCAATTTTGCTTTTCCCAAGAGTTCCAGCAAAATTCCTTGGATCAGGTCTCCTTGGATCCAGCAGGAGAAGCAATTTGCTGATTGGTTGGGCCTGGTGCACGTGGCCACCCTAGAGCTTCAGGGCAGAAAGGCAAGATCAACTTCCCCCCAACCGCAAAGACCGAGAGTGGAGGAGGGGGAATTCCCAGAGGATACCGGGGTGCTGCTCACAGAAGGCCCAGAGTGGATGCTGGGTAGGGGAGAGCCACAGAGGCCTCTGCAGAGAGAGCTCCGCAGCAAGAGGAGAGCGGAATCATGGAGCTGTGGGAGCAGTTTCAGAAGGCTGGAGCCCTTAATAGCAGGACCGTCCAACCCTTTCTATTTCTATGACAGTTGCGTGCCTGGTGCCTTGGGGAGCCCCATTTTGTCCCTGGCTGATGCCTGAGTTCTGGCAGCTTTTAGAATCAGGATCAGAGAGGAAAGGGTCCCCTGGCATTCCCCCTCCCTCCTCGCTGTTCTTCTGCTGAAGATTCTGGGTCACAGCTGCCCACCAGGCGCCTTGTTTATGCTCCTTCCCAGGGAGCTCCGGGCTCTGGCCATCTGCCAGGCTGGCTCTCGGCCGTGCAGACCACGGACTACATACTCTTCCCCTGACACAGAGGCCCAGTCGGAGGGACATCTGGGGCTCCTTAGGAGCAAGACACAGTCCAGGGAGCAGGGAGTAGTCCACTCCGAGGCTCAGGCTCTGACCACGATGATGGGGAGTCTCCCCTCCCATTCCCATCCCTCCTCCAGCCCCAGAAGCCCCAGCCGTGCCTCTCCAACCACAAACCGGAGCATCCTGCTCAGACCTGCCTGACACTCCCAAAGCCTGGGGCCGTTACATTTTTCCCAGGGAGACCCTGCAGCAAGAAGACCGAAAGAGTTCCTGTAAAAACAGCCTTAAGGGATGGAAAGGCAGGCCTTCCTCTCCATCTCTCCCCCACCCCACCCTCTGCCAAGCCAGCAGAGGTCCAGAGGCTCAGCTGGGGTGGAACCAGGTCGCAGGGAGATCCCTCAGCGGCTCTTGCCATCCCTTTTTCTTTTCTCCTTCCCGCCTCACTTCTGTCTCGAAGAATGTCCCAGCAAAAAGGGAGCTTGAAAAACACCTAATCCAGAGACAGCAGACTGGCAGCTCATAGTCCAGAACACGTTGTATTTGGCCCTCCCAGCGCTGAACAAAAATTTGAGCCAACCTTTAAAGAATTGGGAGATTTCGCATAAAAATTCATGTGACCAGGTTCTCTAGAAAGCTTGTGAGATCTGCTGCTGTCTGGCCTGTGTGTCCACGCGGCGCCCGTCAGCCACTGCTGAGTGTCATTGTCCCTGAAGGTGGAGCAGGCATCCTACAGACAGGCTACAGGCCTCTTGTGATGCCTTCCACGGCCACCAAGTGCCAGTTGTCAGTTTTCTTCACCCTCCCTTATTTTTTTATAATTTTTTTTTTTATTCGTGATGAAGCATGTGCATGCACACATGAGAGTGAGAGAGACGTGCCCTCTTCACTGGTCACACCAGTCGCAACACGACTCCTTCGCCCAGTCCTCCACCTGTCAGGTCGTGTGCACTTGGTATGCGCCCAGCGTGTGTCAGGCTGGTGGCCAGAGATTTGCACCTCGGTCGTGTGACCGATCCGGCTTCTCTTGAGCAGCGCATTACCGCTGTGCCGTGGAGCCACCCTGGGGAGGGGGACCCACATTTTGTTTTTATGGCTTTAGTGTGCTTCTGTGGCTTCATCGGAACTAGAAATAAAAGACCAAGAGAGGGGCAGGCTTCAAGGAACTCAGAACCTTTTTGTAGAGGAGATGACTATTCCTAGCTGTCTGACTTATTTATGGATGTATTTAGCTACAGGGCACATGTGCTTGCCAGAGAAAGAGAGACAGAGAGAAAGGGAGAGGGAGAGGGGAAAGTACTCCCCATGGGGAATGCTCAGGCTGAAATCCGTATTTCTCCACTTCCCCGTCCTTTCAGGATTTGGGGGCATACATGCACATGCACTCAATGTGTTAACCAAGCTGCCGGGTCTGGGACTAGAACCGCAAGGTTGGTGGTATGTGATCTGGCTCTCTTAACCATCAGGCCACTGCACTGGCCCATAGTCCTAGATGTCTTTGTCATAGCTGGCCTTGGCTCCAGTAAACATTCCGGTCTTAATCCCAATCTAGATTTGCAGCACTAATCTGGGGCCAGAATAGTACAATCCAGTCTCTTGGCCAAGGTTGCAGAGCAAGCCAGGGGAAGGGCACCCCTCCTGCACTTTCCGGGGAGCAGAGGTTTAGTTTCACTCCATACGTGCCTGCTCTCTGTGCTTCGTCTCATCTTCCTGGAAGCAGCATCACCCTCATCTCTGCACCGCTCACATCAAGAGGGTCTGCAGAGGAGGCGCGCAGCAGGATCAGGGATCTGGGCCTTCTGCCCAGTGGAGCCTTCAAGGAGGGAGGGGAAGGAGGCACCGAGGGCCACCATCTGGACAACTGTCTGCGAGTTGGGAGCTCACTTGTTCTTTGGGTTCTAGCCTTAGCGCTGTGGTCCCTGTGAGGCAGACTTCTTCTCGCCAGACGGAAGACATTTGTATTGAATCTTGCTGTTTAAAGGATGAGCTGCCCAGAGAGGAGAAAGTTCTGGCTCTTGGAGACCATCAAGCAAGGACAGGGGTCACCAATGGGGACGTTGCAGGGAGATGAGCTGAAAGGTCTGGGATGAGCTGAGGCTATTTTTTGGAGGCCCTGTGAAAAATATCAGAGGTTTTAGGAAGCCTCAAAAAGCACAGTTACGAATCTGAGAAGAGCATTTATGACTTTGACTTTTTTTTTTTTCCAAATACAAAAGGGCCACCTGAACCTATGAAAAGTTTATCAAGCAGTTGGGTGGGTAGTGTGAAAGTCGTCAACATTGAAATGGAATCGCTTTTGTCAACTTGTGCTAAACACTAACTAAACCAAGCGGGGGAAGACCATGGAGGAAGTAATGTCACATGCTACATGCCCAGTAACAAGAAATGTCACAAGATCTGCCAGAAACGTGACCTTGTGCAAAGACCACCACAGCCTGACACAAGGACTACTGTGAAACATCTGGGCAGAGACTACCAGGCCAGCCCTAGACTGATGCCTTCCTTTTTTTATTTTTAAAGTAAATTCAATTAATTAATTGTTATTATTATTCAGTTTGACCAGAGAGAGAGAGAGAGAGAGGGAGAAAAAGAGAGGGAGAGTGAGAAATCAAGCCACCAGGTCCAGGACTCGAACCATGGTTGACCACGGGGGAGTCCAGCATCTTAACCATCATGTTACCTGCTGGCCCCAAGGCTTTCCTTGTTATTAATCCTGGTAGCCAAGGATAATTGTCCCCAAACAACTGGTATAATCCCATCTCCCTCTCCCTTCCCACTGTGGTTTTCATCTTTAAAACCTGTTTGAGGGTTGTCAGACCTCGGTGCACTTGTTCAGGACAACCTAAATAGGTTCATCGGGACTGTATGATGGGTGCAGTCCTCAAATTTGTGCCCAAATCAGCTCCTTTTGCTGTACATATTTTGCCTCAGTTTACCTTGATTAGGTTGACAGTAGATACCCAGGAGGCGACGCAGTGAAGTTAGGAGCGCAGTGTTGCAAGGATGCTGAATCGTTCTCTACCGTCATCCAGCCACTGGCCACGTCATTTTAGCAGGCAGTTATTTAACCTCTCTCTGCCTCTAGTTCTGCATTCATAAGACGAGGATAATGGTACCTACTCTGCAGTCTTGTTTTTCTTTTGATTTACATTTTTCTTTTTAGAGATAGAGTCTCATTATATTGTCCAGGTGGGCTTCCAACCTGTAATTCTCCTGTCTCAGCTTCTCAAGTAGCTGGGACTGTAGGTGTGTGCCACAGGACTTGTCTTTTTGTAGTCTTGTTTTGTTTTGCTTTTGTTTTGTGTGTGCACTTGCCAGAAACAGAGGGAAAAAGTAAGAAAGCACTTTTTTTTAAATTAAAAAATTGTTTAAAAAAGAATTATTTTACTGGGACCAGCAGATGGCGGAATGGCTATGTCGCTGGACTCCCACATAGTTGACCCCGCAATTTGAGTCCTGCATCTGGTGGCTTAAACTCATGTCCGGCGCATGTGTGTGTGTGCCCAAGATCCTGAGAGAAGAATGGAGAAGGGATTGTGGTGTGGCCATCCCCCTGGGAAGTAATCGCTTGCTTTCTGTCTCTCTGTCTTTCTGGGGAGCACACACACCCTATAGTAAAAACCTCTCAAAAAAAAGAAAAGAATTATTTTATTTAACTTTATTTATTTATTTGTTTATTTATTTATTTATTTTAATTTGACCAAAGAGAGACAGAGTGGGAGAGAGAGAGACAGATAAAGTGAGAAAGCAAGCCGCTGGGGCCAGCAGGTGGCATGGTGGTTAAGGGCGCTGGACTCCCACATGGCGAAGATTAAATAAGAATGGGAACCAGCAGTTAGCATAATGGCTATGTCGCTGGACTCCCACGTAGTCGACCGCGGTTCACGTCCCGGACCCGGTGGCTTAAAACTCACGCTAGGCGCTTGTGCGTGCGTGCCCAAGGTCCCGAGAGGAGAATGGAGGAGAAGGGACTGCGGCGTGACCATCCCCCCTGGGGGGTGATTTCTCGCTTTCTGTCTCTATGTCTCTCTCTGTCTGTCTGGCGAGCGCACGCGCCCTATAGCGAAAACCTCTCCCCCCCAAAAAAAAAGATTATATAAGAAAATTCATTTCAAGAACTCCCCCATTATCTTGCATATAGCAAGCACTCAATAAATGATCAATATATTTGGGACCAGCAGGTAGCATGGCGGTTAAGGTGTTGGACACTCCCACATGGCCAACCACAGTTCGAGTCCCAGACCAGGTGGCTTGCTTTCTCACTTTCTCTCTCTCTCTCTCTTTGTGTATATGTGTGTGTGTGTGTGTGTGTCTGTGTGTCTTTCTCTGGTCAAAATAAAAAAATGAATAAATTAATTTAATTGAATAATTCTTTAAAAATATCAATATATTCTTCACCACCATCTTGGGTTAGGGAGATTTTTCCTGGAGATCCTAAAATTATAAAGCACAGGTCTACCTTGCTACAATTGTCTACCTTGCCACTAAGGCTCAATTGTCACCCCTACATGTTTCTAAGATTTATTTTTTACATATTCAACCTCCACCATAGACTCTAAGATCCTTAGGAATATGAGGGGGGGGAACATACAGGAAACAAGAAATGGAAAATTATTTGTTGACAATAACATGTATGTTGATATGCTTGACTGAGACAATATACAGTGTACTCTGGATGGAAAATCTCATTTTGTATGCTGTAATGATGTACAGTGAATGAACGTAAACAAATAAATAAATAAAAAATAAAAGATCCTTAGGCATAAGAAATAGCAGCTACCACATAGAGTAGAAAAAGCATGAACTCCAGAGCTCAGGGTTCTAGGCTTGGCTCTGACAGTAGCTGGCAGTCATGTCTGTGCTGGGTCTCAAGGTCTCGTTGAGATGAAAACGAAGCTGAGAATTATTTGGTCACTGTTCTGGCGTCTGTGTGGCTGACTTCACTAAACCCTGGGAGAACTCCGTAGCCTGTATTTCTACGCCATCTTACAGTTGAGAAAAATGAAGTCAGTGAGGAAACAAACCTGACTCTAGATCACGCAGGAGGTTAAGAGACCTCGATTTCTAAGAACACAACACACCAATTTCAGGAACCTAGGAAAGCTGATTCAACTCTGCGTCTTTGCATTTCCCCCACCCCATCCCTCTGTCTTATCCACCTCACACCTGTCTTCCCTCCTCCACCTCCAGAACGCCAGTGCCTTTCCTGGGTCACTGGGACACTGGATTCCAGCAAAGCAGCTACTGGTACAAAATCCTGCATTTTATTTACTCTCTTTTCCAAGCCCTGGAGGTATGAACTGCTCCTTGGTCCACACAGCTGGATATCTCTCTCTCTCATCAGCAACTGCAATTATTTACTGAAAGTGTCCAAGCATGGCCAGCTATGTGACAATTTGAATAAACAAGGTTTGGTCTAGCCTCTGAGAGAGACTCTAAAGGGCTGTATATTCCACAAGCATTTACTAAATGCTGGTAAAGTGCAGGCAAGTGCTAGCTTGGGGGCCAGAGTGGGTCAGAGTTACTTTCTAATGGAGGAAGGGAAAGAAGCAAAACCAAAGTCTACACGTAGCCAACAGCCAACGTCAGCTAGGATACATTTCAGGAAGACAGTAACACCAGGTCAAGTGATGGGCAGTGAAGAGACAGAGCTGCTGCAGATAGGATTGTCCTGGGTGGTGCTGGCTCAGTGTCCTTCCAGCAGCTGCCAGCGAGCTGAAACTCCATCTGGGCCTCATTCCTCAAAGCCTGCAAGAGGAAGGCACCTCACCATGGGGAACGAGGCTTCCGGGTTAAACAGCTTGCCCCAGTTGTAGAGCCTGGAAGTGGCCAGCTAGGATTCGAACCACCATGCGCCTGCACTCCAAGTCTTCTTACTTCTCTGGCATTGTGTTGGTGTCACTAAAACAGGTGTGAAGGGACTCCTAAAGAGCCTTCCTCTAAAATCATGTATACTAAGAACGCACAAAGGACACTTGCAGGAAACTTATGCCTTTAAAAGCAGGTGCTGGGGCTGTTTTCTCTCTACACAAGGAATAAAATAGGAATTTTGACACAAAAGCTGGCTTACTGATTTTCTGTCTGCCCACTGGGGTTTCAGAGAGAGCATACCAGTGGTTTGGCAGCTGTGAGAACAGGTCAGTAGGAAGATATCAAATGCAAATACTCAGGCCAGGAAATTCCTGCCATGCTAAAACAAAGGACAGGACCTCAGGCTGTCTGGAAGGGCCGCCTGTGTGGACAGCACCTCTCCTGGTGCTAAGGGTGTGGAAACCTCCCTGTGGATGTTTGTAGTCTGTGGTTTCAGGCTCACAGGGGCTTCCTTCTCCAACTCTGCGGCAAAATCCCTCTCCTACGTTGCCTCAGCTGTGAAGCAGCCCCTCACTGACCTCAGAGTGTTAGAACTTGCTTGCTCTGCTCTCCTGGCCCTTGGCTTCTCCCTTTATTTGACTACTTCTAGGGAAAAGGTGATAATCACGACTATCAGGCCTGGTGCTAAGAAATCTTATGAGATAAACTCATTTGATCTTTTATTATTATTTAGTTTAGTTTACCTTTCTTTCAGAGAGATTTTTGCTATAGGGCACGTGTGCTAACCCAAGAGACAGAGAGAGAGAGAGAGAGAGACAGAGAGACAGAAAGTGAGACATCATCCTCTTGAAGAATGGCCATACCACAATACCTTCTCCTCCATTCTCCTCTCAGAATTTTGGGCATGCATGCACACGTACCCAGGGTGTTTGCCAAGCTGCCAGGTCTGGACTCTGACAGTGTAGTTGGTTGTTCGAGATCCAGCTGCCTTAACCACCATGCCATTGTTTGGCTCAAGAATTAATTTTTAAGATTGATTAAAATTTCATTGCATCAGGGACCAGCAGGTGGCATTGTGGTTAAAGCATTGGACACTCCCACATGGCTGACCATGGTTCGAGTCTTGGACCTGGTGGCTTGCTTTCTCACTTCTCTCTCTCTCCATTTTTCTGGTCAAATTAAAATAAATGAGCAAATAAATAAATTGAAATAAAAAAATAAAAAATAAAAAATTTAAAACAAATGAATGAATAAGTAAAATTAAATAAACTATTTTTAAAAAGGAGAAGAAAAAATTCCACTGCATATAATATGCCACATTTTATCCATTTACCCAAGGACAGACATTTGGGTTGTTTCTCCTTTTTTGCAATTAAGAGTAATAAACCCAATGTACAAAGGTCTGTGGGGGCCCTGCTTTTGCTTTTTTGGGGTATATACCTAGATGGGGACTTGCTACATCATTCATCTCATCTTGTTACTATTTTCTAAATCTTATTTTTTAATTAAGAAGGAAAGTATCAATATCGCTTACATTTTACAGATGGAAAAACCAAGGCTGGAAAAACTGCTTTGCCCAAGACCAGGAAGCAGATTAAGAGCTATGCTATTTATGTCTGTCTGCCTATCCCATTCTGTTGTGAACCTCAAGAACCTTGATTTTTTTTTGCAACTGGATGGACCTTCCCCTTCCCTGGTTGCCTCTTCCCTGGGGTTCCATCCCAGTGAACTATAGCATCACCTAAAGGCCAGGACCACTCACTTACTCAACAAACACTGCCAGTGCCAGCTGCTCCTGCCTTCTTGGCGCTTACAATCTAGCGAGGAGAAGGAAGACGTCAAGCGGCTACTTATTTAGTCTCAGTTGTGACAGTGGGACAGAGTGACAGTGCTGGTCTTCCCTCATTCCATCACAGCCGCTTACCAAGCCCGTGTCTGCTTTGGAGTTCCCAAGTCCACCTCTGCCACGTGTCTGGGTCACCAGCATCAACAGTCCCCATAGATCTCCCAGAGGAGCCTTTTGAAAGTGCATATGTACTTTTTTAGAATTATTTTAATTTTATTTATTCATTCATATATTTTAATTTGACCAGAGAGAGACACAGAACAAGAGAGAGAGGAAAGTGAGAAAGGAAACCGTGATTGGCCATGCGGGAGTGTCCAGTGCCTTAAACACCATGCCACCTGCTGGCACCTTGAAAGTGCATATCGAGGGGCCAGCATGTAGTATGGTAATTAAGGCCCTGGATTCTCATATAGCCAACCATGATTCCAGTCCTGGACTTGGTGGCTCGAAAATCGCTCATGGATGCGTGCGGATGTGTGCCCAAAATTCTGAGAGGAGAATGGAAAAGGGATTATGATGCGGGCTTCCCCCCAGGAGAGATCGTTCACTTTCTCTCTTTCTCTCTCTGGCAAATGCACGTGCCCTATTGCAAAAACCTAAAAATGAAAAGAAAAAAGTACATATTGAGCCAGCCAGTGGCATGGTGGTTCAGGTAGCTGGATACTGTAGAGTCAATCATGCTGTTCCAGTCTTGGACATGGTGGCTTGAAAAACACACTAGGGGACGCGCATGCTCAGAATTCTAACAGGAGGAAGCAATGACTTGGAAGGGATTGCGGCATGGCCATCCTCCATGGAGAGTGCTTTCTCCCTGTCCCTCTCTGTTTCTTTGGTGAGTGCACACACACTTGGTGAAATGTGGCAAAGGAGGAACTAGACTCTTCATTTTATTTAAAAATTCTTAATTGCTAGAGAGTGTGTATGTACAATTGCCAGAGAGAAAGGAGGCAGAGGTAGAGAAAAAGGGTGAAAAGACACCACCTCCCCAGTGGAGCGTGGTCATACTGGTAATCCTTTCTCTTCCATTTCTCTAGCGTGTTGGGATTTGGGACACGTACACACACACCGGGCATGTTTTTCAAGCCACCATGGCAAGGACTCGAACCATAGAGGGCCATGTGAGAACCAGCTCCCTTAATCACTAGGCTTTGTGCTGGGCCCTATTTGAGTTCATTTTGATTCATTTAAATTTAAAACTGGGGTTTAGAGCAGCTTGGATTCTAGTCCTACCTCTGCCTATACTCTGCCATACCTCACCGGCTTGGCCTTTGGAAACAGCCTCTCCTTCCCTGAGTCTTGGTTTCTGTGAAATGAGAGTTGAAAATTCTTAGAGAGAAAACAGATATGTTTCCTACAGTCTGTGCACACTTATGGATTGCTGATGGCTGGCTGGAGAAGAGGTTTGAAGCCCTGCCCTGTGTGAAAGAAAAGCTGTCCAGAGCAGTCTGTGGAATACAAGGTCCATTTGGATCTTAAAGGCATAAGCCTTCGATCGTAAAGCATAAGCCTGTGATTTTGGATACACCCACGCCCATCAGGGTTACTGCCCCCAAAGGCATGTTTTAGTTGACTGCGAACAAGCTGCAATGCTGCAAATGGGCTATAGATTTTACAGTGAGACCCCTACTCTCTCTTCTTCCCAGCGTTCTTGAAATCTTAATGTAAGCAATAATGTAGATCCGATCAGTTGCCTGCATTACTTGAAATGAGCCAGCGACAACATGTAACTGCCCCTCCTCTGGCCCTTTCTCTGTTACATAAGCCAGCTCTCTCGGTCGCCATCCCAGAGAGCACGTGTCTGGGAAAGCAGATGTTTTCTCCTCCAGTGATGCTTCCTAAGCCCTGGCTCAAAGAAACCAGTTTTATTTCACTTTTTATGCCTTAGCCTTCTGGTTAGGTTGACTCGTGGCTGGGGGAAAGAACGCTGTCATTGATAGCAAATCTCCCCAGGAACCGGGCAGCGGATCCTGCAGTGCTGCCGGTTCACTGCTTCAGGTCTGCATCGTTCATTCCTCCAGCTGCTGAGAATGATGTCAGAGGCAACTCAGCTGAGTCCCTCTCCTGGACGTGCCTTTGACTGAAGAGCGCCACACTGACCACACTGGTCAACGTGGAGGTCCATGGTAGGAGACAACTCTCCATGGGTCACCTGCTCCCGAGCTCCCTGTGCCACCTGCTCGGGAGATCCCCGTGCCTAAAACCTGCAGGCACAGTGCTGGATTCACAGTGAAGTAGAGTTTCTTAGAAGCAGGCATAGTGATAAAGGGAACCAGCTCCCATAGGGCCAACTGCGCCGCTGGATGGAGAATGGATTGCAGCATAACCTCGTCCCATTGGGAGGTATGTTTTTCCCCTTGCTTTGTCTTTCTCTGGCCAGTGCACATGCTCTCTGTCAAAAAAAAAAAAAAAAAAAAAAAAAAAAAGAGAGAGAGAGAAAAAAAAAAACAAAAAGTATGTGGAAAGATGAAATTAAAGTACAGGTTTATGTTGGTACAAAATTTTTTTGGAAATCCTTGCATGGTTTTGTGATCATATGCATTTTCCACAAACTTTTTTTTTTTTTTTTTTGGAGAGGTTTTTCACTACAGG
>NW_006203646.1:1905425-1915317 GCF_000334495.1 Tupaia belangeri chinensis
CGAACTGCGGCCAACTCCGTAGGAGTCCAGTGACATAGCCATTACGCTAACTGCTGGTTCCTTCCACAAACTTTTTTGAAGACCAGAAGTATAGGATGAGGGTGAGATTCCCAGAGACTTGAACAAAACCTATATGGTTAGTTCATGGTCCTAATTATGAGAAAATGTGCATTTTAGGGACCAGCAGTTAGGATCCCAAGAGGAGAATGGAGGAGAAGGGATAGCAGTGTGGCCATCCCCCCTGGGGGGTGATTTCTTGCTTTCTGTCTCTCTGTCTCTCTCTCTGTCTTTCTGGTGAGCGCACACGCCCTATAGCGAAAACGTCTCCAAAAAAGAAAATGTGCATTTTATCTTTTTTTTTTAATACTTTGTTTCAATTAATTAATTAATTTTAATGTGATCAGAGAGGGATGGAGTGAAAGAAAGAGAGGGAAAGTGAGGAAGCAAGCTGCCAGGTCCGGGCCTCCAGCTGCAGTCAGCCATGTGGGAGTCTAGTGTCCTTAAGCACCACGGCACATGCTGGCCCCTATATTCTAGCTTTTGTTCTTTTTTCCACCAGACAGGGAAAGGGAGAGAGGCTGTGAAGAGATTTCACAAATCACTCACCTGCGCAAGAATGGAATTAATCACGATATTGGCAGCAGTTGAATGTAAGCAAGGCATGGGTTCCTACCCCAGTGCCTGAAACCCTGTAAGAGCTCAGAGGACGTCGGCCAAATACGCGAATGAGTGCGCGAATAGCTCCATCAGCTCAATGACACCTCCTCAGAGTCCTTGTTTGACAGTCTCGCTTTCCCTTCCATGTAGCCACTTTCTTTCTTCTTTTAAAAATTATTTTTTATTTAATTTATTTTGAGAGATTTTTGCTATAGGCTGCTTGCGCTCACCAGAGAGACTGAAAGTGAGAAATCACCCCCTGGGGGCCTGGCCATGCCGCAATCCCTTCTCCTCCAATCTCCTCTCAGGATTTTGAGTATACATGCACATACACCTGGCTTGAGTTTTAAGCCTCCCGGTCCAGGACTCGAACTGTGATCGACTATGTGAGAGTCCAGCGACATAACCATTTCGCCATCTGCTGGTCCCAAGTTGTTATTTCTTTAAGATAAATGACTAAGACTGCAATTGCTAGGTTGTATGGTAGTTGAATATTTAGTTCTTAAGAAATGCCAGACTGTTTTCCACAGAAACTGTACCACTTACATTTCCACCAGCAGTGTAAGGGTGATTCAGTTTCTTTGAATTCTTGCCAGCATTTAGCATTGTCACTATTTTTATTTTAACCACTCTGATGCCAATATAGTGATATCTCATTGTGGGTTTAATTTTTTAATTTGCATTTCTGTAATGACTGATATTGTTGGACACAGAAATATATATATATTTAATAATTATTTTATTTAACTTTATTTATTTATACATTTTTACATTTTAACCAAAGAGAGAGAGAGAGAGAGAGAGAGAGGAAGTGAGAAAGCAAGCCACCAGTTTCAGGACTCGAACCGTAGTCGCCCATGTGGGAATCTAACACCTTTAACCACCATGCCATCTGCTGGCCCCCAGAAATATATCTTTTTTGCCATGTATTCAATATATATTCTCTTTGATGAACTTTTACTTATTGTTTTCTACTTTCTTTCTTTCTTTCTTTCTTCCTTTCTTTCTTTTTGAGAGGTTTTTGCTATAGGGCGCGTGCGCTCGCCAGACAGACAGACAGAGAGATAGAAAGTGAGAAATCACCCCCCAGGGGGGGATGGCCACGCTGCAATCCCTTCTCCTCCATTCTTCTCTCGGGATCTTGGGCACACATGCACACGCACTGTATGAGTTTGAGCCACCAGGTCTGGGACTTGAACTGTGGTCGACTGCGTGGGAGTCCAGCAACATAGCCATTACGCTAACTGCTGGTCCCTCTACTCATTTTCTAACTAGATCGTTTTGGTTTTTACTATTGAGTTTGGGAGTGCTTTACACACTCTAGTTACTAGTTCTAGTCAGACATGTGGTTTGCAATATTTTCCCCATAGTTGACCTCGTCTTTTTATTGTCCTCATGTAGGCTTTCACAGAGCAAAAGTTTAAAATGTTGCTTTTCTTCAGTTCATCCATTTTTCCTTTCACAAATAATGCTTTATGGTGTCAAGTCTAGGAGCTCTTTGCCCAGCCATGGCTACCGAATTGTCACCTATCTTTTTCTTTTTTCAGAAAGTCTCAGAGTTTTACATTTAAGTCTAGGACTCATTTACTTTAACTCTCATACATGGTGTGAGGTTTTGATGTTGTTGTTCACGATGGATTTTCTTTTCCTAGAGGTTTTTGCTATAGGACGAGTGTGCTTGCCAGAAAGACAGAGAGACAGAGAGACAGAAAGTGAGAAATCATCCCCCAGGGGGGATGATCATATCACAATCCCTTCTCCTGCATTCTCCTCAAGGGATCTTGGGCACGCACATGTGCCCAGCATGAGTTTAAGCCACCGGGTCTAGACTTGAACCACATTCGACTACCTGGGAGTCCAGTGACATAGCCATTACACCAACTGCTTGTCACTTGATTTTTTTTTTTTTTAATAGGTTTTTGCTATAGCATTCCTGGGAGAGAGACAAAGAGAGAAGGAAATAATAGAGTAATCTCCTCCCAGGGGGAATGAGAATGGCTATACCACAATCCTTCCCCTCCATTCTCCTCTCAACATTTTGGGCATGTACACACACCCAGTGTGATTCTGAAGACTCCGAGTCTGCATCTCGAACTGTGGTCAGCCACATGGGAGTCCAGCACCTTAACTACCATTCCACTTGCTGGCCCCAGATTTGCTTGAAGTTTAATCATCCTCTCTCCCTTCTTCCCTACTCATTCCAGACACAGAGATATCCCACCTCCTCCACAGTTATAGGGTATGCAGGATTAGGTTTTGTTTTGATCTAAAATAAAATTGATATTTACGGCTTAGAGATTTTTCAAAGAATCCCCTGGAAACTAGAGGCTCCTCTAGGTATCTCCAAAATGTCTGCACTGCTCCAGAAACCGTTGGAAGCTTGGTGTATTGTTCCTTTTCTGATTTACTCTTTGATTTATTATTACACTTAACTAGGTTAGTAGTTATCCTGTATGACCTCTAGCCATGTCCCAATTGGTTTGCAGTATCTATCTCTCTTTTTATCTTCATAGTGTGCCTGCAAGGTAGGTATTTTAAGCCTATTTTACAGATAAGGAAATAGAGAATGAGGGAACTTAAATAACTTCCTTCAGGTCACAGATTAGTAAGTGAAAGAACTGGAATTTGACTCATCCTTCTGATTTTAGAGCTTGTGTTGTAACTATAAAGACAACCCAAGGCCCGTCACTGCCAGGAAGGATGAAGGGGAAGCCTGAGTGTGGAGAGGCCTTGCACAGCCCGGCCTCTTTGAGGTGGTCCCAGGGCCTTCTCGGTGGGCTGGGTTCAGTGGCCAGAGCTACTTGACATTTTTCACTGGAAGGGAAAATGGGAAAGGTTGGTTAGGGGCAGCAGGCGGCATGGTGGTTAAAGCAGCTGGATCCTACGTGGCCGACTTTGTGGTTCAAGTCCAGGGCTCAGCAGCTTGAAAATTATGCTGTGTGTGTGTGTACAAAATCCTGAGGAGAAGGGGTTGTGACATGGCCATTCCCCCAGGGGATTATTTGGCTCACACTCTTCCCACCTTTGTGCCTCTCGTTAGTGAGTGTGTGCATCGTATAGCAAAACTAAAAAACAACCAAACCAAAAGAAAACGCTGGTTAGATGGAAATCCCTCTCCTTTTTTTTTTGGAGAGGTTTTTGCTATAGGGCACGTGCGCTTCAGAAAGACAGAGACAGAGAGACAGAAAGCGAGAAATCACCTGCAGGGGGGATGGCCACGCCACAATCCCTTCTCCATTCTCCTCTCAGGACCTTGGACACACACGCACATGCGCCCGGAATAAGTTTAAGCCACTGGGGTCTGGGACTGGAACTGCGGTTGACTATGTGGGAGTCTGGTGACATAGCCATTGCACCAACTGCAGGTTCTGGAGAATGAAGGCAGATGTGATGATTTCCTTTAAGTACAGGTGTCATGTCAACTGTATTACCTTTTCTCAAATTCAAGTACTGGGATGTGGAGGTGAGAGAAGGACATGGATTTCTAATAGGATTCTAAAAGAAATTAAAGCTCATCAAATGTACACACAAATGCAAACTGCAGTCACTCCCTGAGACAACGATGAGGAGGCAGAACCGAGAGAGAGAGAGAGAGAGAGAGAGAGAGAGAGAGAGAGAAAACAGGCTTTCTGTCATGTTTACCAAATGAGGGTCAAAGTCCTATGGCCCCCACTTCCTAACCAACTGCTGTCAGAGCCTCAGTTTCCCCATATGTTAAGTGGAGATAAAAATAGCACTGACCTCGTGGGTTTTATAGAACTGAATTCCGTAAAGCATATATTAGCCCAGTCCCTGTAGGAACCTAAGCTCTTGAGAAATGTTGCTTTTATTATGGAAGACACTCATGGGGGTAAAGTACTGTTTTCCATAGCTGAAATCATTTTGTTAATTTTTGCTATTAGGGCTTGTGCTCTCTCTGGAGAGAGAGAGAGAGAAAGCACTCCTCGTGGGGGGCGTTCATGCACAATCCCTTCTCTTTCATTCCTCTCTCCTTTCAGGATTTTGGGCATGCATGCACACATACCTACAGTGTTGTTGTTGTTGTTTTTTTCTCTGTATCTACAGTGTTTGGCAAGCCACCAGGTCTGGAGACTTGAAGCGCACAGTCAGCCCTGAGGAATCCGGCTGCCTTAACCACCATGCAATAGGCTGGCCCCAAAAGTGTTTTATTTTTGATTAAATATAATATATAATAGAGTTTTTGTTTGTTTGTTTGTTTTTAATAACCTTGCCTGGCAAGACGAAGCGTTAGCATCCCTAATTTTACCTACCAGTGGTAAAATCCAGATAACAATAACTTCCAGACGAAAATGTTGGAAGAATCGAAGGAGAGGAATGGTGAGCTACATATATAGCTGAAAATGTTCTGGTGACCATATTAAAAGCATGAAAAAAATAGGTGAAATTAATGGAAATCATGTCTTTTACTTAAAATATTATTCCAATATGTAATCAACATAAAGTGATCAATGAAATCTTTTATAATACGTTTCTCGCAGAAGTCTTTAGGATCCAGTGTGTGTTTTACACTTAGGGCACATCTCGGTTTGGACTGGGGTCATTTCATGTGTTCGGCACCCGCCAGGGCTACAGCCATTCTGTAGACAGCATTGCTCCTGGTTCTAGAGGGTACTGATAGCGAAGTCGTGGAGACATCAATCTCAGTTGTTCTCTTCCCTCCCCTCCTCCTCTCCCTTTCCCTCTCCTCTCCTCTCCTCTCCTTCCTTTCCCTTCCCTCCCCTTCCCTCCCTATTCCTTCCTTTGTTTGAGTCTTTCAAAAACTCAAAAATCAAGCTATGGAACGCATCTTTTAAATTGATTTCACTCACCTTGGAATGTCTGTTTTCAAGCACTAGGTTCCTTGACTGACACAAAAGGTCTTGGGCTCTGGGTGAGTTGTAACGGGCTGCAGATTTTCTCTTTTCCTAGCACACCAGCATTCTAGACGAACTACTTTTTAATCTTGGAATAATTGAAACTATTTATTAAGTGCCAGGCACAAAGCTAAGTGATTTACATACATAATCTTCACAGGGACAGGTGAAGTAGGTTCTATTGTCGCGGTTTTTACAGAAGGAGAAGTAGAAGCTCAGAGAAGGTAAGGAACTAGTTCAAAGTCACAGAGGAAGGAAATGGCCGACCTTGATCTCACTGAGTCTGAAGCTGGTGTTCATACTAAGAAACTATGACACCATTTTTTTCTTAAACATTTTTTTAAAGAATTATTTAATTAATTAATTTATTTATTTTTGAGAGATTTTTTGCTCAGAGTACAGTGCATGTGTTCGCCAGCAAGACAGAGAGACAAAAAGTGAGAAATCATCCCCTGGGAAGATGGCCACTCTGCAATCCCTTCTCCTCCATTGTCTGAGGATTTGGGACACTCACACTCATGCATCCAGCGTGAGTTTTAAGTTGCCAGGTCCAGCACCCAAACGGTGGTCAACTATGTGAGAGTCCCGCGACATAATCATTATGCCACCTGCTAGCTCCTATTATTAATATTATTTAATTTGTTATAGGACACATGTGCTCACCAGAGAGAGAGAGATGAGAGATAAAGTGAGAAAACAAACCTCCAAGTCTGGGACTCAAACTGTGGTGGATCACGTAGGAGTCCAGTGCCTTTGACCACCACTCCACCTGCTATTCCTGACAGCATTCTTTACTAGTAGTAAATTGCAAATTAGAATTCATATTTCCTTCTGACTCCACATGGGTCCATTCAACCACTCTCTGATGTCTTGGGTTTCTCACTTTAAAAGGGCAGCCATGATGTGGTGGTTAGGGTGCCTGGATCTCACGTGGTCGACTGCAAAGTTCCAGTCCTGGACTCGCCAGCTTGAAAGACACCCCAGGCGTGTGTGTGTGTGTGTGTGTGCCCTAAATTCTGAGAGGACAATGGAGAAGGAATTGCAGTGTGACCATTCCCTCAGGGGTGCTCTCTCTCTCTCTGGTGAGCACAGATGCCTTATATCAAATTTTTAAAATAAAAGGGAATAATAATAGTTATTTTGTAGAGTAACTTTGAGAATTAAGTGAGCTACTCTATTCATAAACCCATATCTGAAATGGAAGTCTTTTGACTGGCTCCAGGAGCTCTTGTTCAGGGCTTTTACAAAGGTTCAAGATCTGATTACCATAAATTGCTGTAACCTAGGTCCTAGGAAGCGTGAGCCTGGCAGTTGGCACAGAAGGCCAAGAAATCAGACCAAAGGGACAGACACCACGGGCCCTGTACACCCTCATGTACACCCCTCAGGCAATGAGCTCGAGGTCAGGAGGGAGGGGGCTCCCATTCTGGTCCTGGCTGTACCTCGGATGGGCTGAGAAACTTTGGGTGTGTCCCTGCATTGTAAGCTGAGGGACAGGACCAGGTTTGATGTGACTTCCTCCCCACTCTGACCTTCTGCACTGCCCAGCGTGGCGGCAGCCCACCCTCCCCAGCACACACAGTGTAAAGGCCCCAGTGTGTCAGCCTTGTGACTTCCTACACTGCTATGCTTGACTCCCTAGTGAGCAGAAAGCTCAGGGGTGGCTTTATTATGAACGACTATCAAGCAATAACTGCAGGGTTGAGGCTTCAGAGAGAAGTCACTATGGTGACCAAAGCAGAACGAAAGACTGCGGGCTCCAAGAGCCCTCCAAGGTCTCCTGCCTTTCATTGCAGAACTCCACTGGCTCCCCGCTCAGAGAGCTCTGCTGAGTTAAGTGCCTCAAGGTCAAGGGAACAAAGGAAGGACAATTAAATTGGCTTCATCTGTTCCCTTCTTTGTCAGCATCCACAGACGTAGATGGAGTGGGCAGAGTCTGCAAGGGATTTGGATTAGGATACAGGAGTGAACTCATACAGAACGGGTCCCCACTGCAGGTTCTGGGGGTGGGTGGGCTGATGGTGGGGGTAGGAATGGCACCACCTTCACTACAGTGCCCCAAAGCCAGCCAGGACCCAAGCCTTCTCTGCTGGATGAGGAGAAAGCTCCTGGGACTTGCTTCAGTTCTTCACCAAGCAAACATGCCAGAGCAGACACAGAAACGGCAGGTTGGTGCAGCCTTGGCTTCTCTGATAACGACTCTGCTCCCTCCAACCCGTCCGATTTCTGCAACCAGTCACACCCATGGCTCTGCACTGCCCTTCCGGGGAACAACATAGGGGATCCTCTTATTACAAGGTGACCCAGGCACTATCTTATTCACTTACTTATGCATTATTTGCTGAAATAAGAACTTAGACATTTTCAGGGCTGGATGGTGGTGAAGTGGTAAAACACGGCACTCCAAGAGGCAATCTCACATAGGAACGTTCTTGGTTCAAGTCCAGAGACCTCCCAGAGAATGCGGGGCATGCATGTGCCCATGATCTGGGGATGGCTGATGCCGAGGTGGATCGTGGCATCAGGACTCTGTTGAGATCCCACATGACCAACCACAAAGTTTGAGTCCTAGTCCCAGTGGCTTGAAACACACACAACACATGTGCATATGTGTACCCGAGTTTCTGGTGAGATGGAGACGTGAAAGAGAAGGGATTTTGGCATGACCAGGCCCTATTGGGGGTGCTTTCTCCCTCTTCCTCTCTCTATGTCTGTCTCTGGTAAATGTAAATGGTCCCTAGCAAATAATTTTTTTTAAAAAGTAGAGAAAAGTCTCTCTCTAAAAGAAAGAGACCCCTTTGAGCGGGCCATCAGGTGGCATGGTGGTTGGGGCGCTGGACTCCTACACGTCTGAGGGTGATCCAGGTCCTGGACCTGGTGGCTGGCTTTCTCATGTTCCCTCTTTCTCTCTCTGGTGAGCATTCATGGTCTATAACAAGTTTTAAAAAATGATAAATAAATGATCTAAAAAAAAGAAAGACCCTTTTGAGGTTGCTTGTTTTTCTCTTTTTCTCTCATGAAATAAATAAACTAAAAAAAAAAAAAAAAAAAAAAGGAAAGAAAGAGAGAGTGTTGGGGCCAGCAGGTGGCATAATGGTTAAGGTGTTGGACTTCCCACATGGCTGACCATGGTTAGAATCCTGGACCTGGGGGCTTGCTTTCTCACATTTCCTATCTCTCTCTCATTCTCTCCTCTCTCTCTCTCCCGTCAAATTAAAAATAAATAAATGAATAAAATTAAATAATTAATTATTTAAAAAGAAAAACAAAAAAAATGACTGTTTCTGACCCCACAGTTATCCCTTGGTATCTGCAGGGATTTGGTTCTGTTACCGAACTCAAATCAGGTCCGCTCGCCCAAGCGCTATAAAACCAAGCCATAGGCACATAGTGTGATGAAGGAAAGTACAGCTTTATTGCAAAGCACAAAGCAAGGGGAAGCAGGCAGCTCATGCTGAAAAGACCCGGTGTCCCCGAGATGTTCCCCACATGGGTTTTTAAGGACAAAATTAGGAGCAGAGGTCCCAGGGGCATGATCAGTTCAGTGATTGGTTCAAGAGGGTGTGATCATCTGCTGGGCATTCTTGATTGGTGAGGCCTTAGATAATCAAATTCCTCTTCAGGGGTCTGGAGCCATTTCAGCCTGGAGTCTTTGAGCTCACAACCAGCAGTTTCCAGCCTATAAAACATCTTACATATTGAAATGAAAACCGTATCTTTCCTTTAAGCTAGAGTTTTAGAGGTCAAATGGCCGTCACTCCTGGTCCATGCTGGTCATTATCATAACCAAAGTGTGAAGACTTACTCCTTACTCTGGGCCATTACAATGTAAATGGACTTTATATTTCAGGAACCCTAGGAACCTTAGGGGGTCTTTGCTTGGTTTCAGTTCCAGGACCTCCAGGGATACCAGCATTACCAGATGTTCACGTTCCTTATACAAAATGGCATCACATTCACATAGTAACCTATCCACATCCTCTGTTATACTTTCTTTTTAAAATTTTGCCAGAGGGCTAGTGCACTCTGAGACAGAAGTGACACAGGATAGGGAGAAAACACTCCCTACAGGGAATGGTCATGACACAATCCCCTCTTCTCCATTTCACCATTGTGCTGGGATTTGGGGCACACACACACACCTGGCATGTTGTTTAAGTTGCCGGGTCCAGGATTAAAATTGCTCCGTTGACCACATGGAATCCGGCTGCCTTAATCATCATGCCATGGACCCAGACCCCTACTTTATTTATTTATTTATTTATTTATTTTGAGAGATTTTTTAAAAGAGATTTTTGCTATAGGGCGCGTGTGTTCACCAGAGAGACAGAGAGAGACAGAGAGACAGAAAGTGAGAAATC
>NW_006203646.1:1915330-1921206 GCF_000334495.1 Tupaia belangeri chinensis
GGGGGGAGGCCACGCTGAAATCCCTTCTCCTGCATTCTCCTCTTGGGATCTTGGGCAAGCATGCACATGCACCGGTGTGAGTTTAAGCCAGCACTTGAACTCCCATCTACTACATGGGAGTTCAGCGACATAGCCATTACACTAACTGCTGGTCCCAAGAGAGATTTTTACTATTGGTTTTGTGCACTCACCAGAGAGATGGAGAGAGAGACAGAGAGACAGCAAGAAATCACATACTCCCCCTAGGGTTGGATGGCCACACTGTAATCCCTTTCTCCGCCATTCTCCTGGGATCTTGGGCACACATGCACACATGACCAGCATGAGTTTAAAATCTCCAGGTATGGGATCTGAACTACAGTCGTCTATGTGGAACTCCAGCAACATAACCATTACACCATCTGCTGGTCCTATATACTTTAAATCATTTCCAGATTATTTAAAATACCTAACATGGGTCTAGCAGGTGGTGAGGTGGTTAAGGATGCTGGACTCCCACATGGTAGACCACAGTTCAATTCCTGGACCTGGCAGCTTGCTTTCTTACTTTCTCTTCTTCTCTCTCTCTCACTCTCACTCTGTCCCTCTCAGGTCAAATAAAGTAAATAAATAAATAAATAAAGTTAAATAAAATAATTCTTAAAAAAAATACCTAACACAAAGTAAATGCTCTGTCAATAGTTGTTTTACTGCATTATTTGTTATTTTTGCCATATGCATTTTTCTGAATAAAAATATTTAATTTTGTTGGAGGGCATGTGAACTCATTGAAGAGAGAGAGAGGAGACATTCCCTATGGGAATGGTCATATTGCAATTCTTTCTCCTCCATCTCTCTCTCCTTTTGGTATTTTGGGCATTCACACATGTGCCTGGCATGTCTCTGTGATTTGAACCACCTGCCTTAACTACCATATCAGAAGCTGGCCTGTGACTCTATGTATTTTAATGTCTATTTACTTTTCCATGAGAGAGAGAAAGGGAGAGCGAGAGGGAGAGGGAGAGAAACAGCACCCCCAATAGGGTTCTGACACTATGATCTACCCCTGGCCTGGAGCTGGCCCTGGATCACTAGCAAGTACAAGCTAGCATACTTAGGAAAGTCTCTGGACTTGAACCACAAACCTTTCCATGTGGAATTACCTGGCAGAGTGTGGTGTTTTACCATTACACCACCATCTGTCACCCTTTCATTGGATATTTTTGATCCGTGGTTCATTGAATCTGTGAGTTTAAACCGCAAATATGGAGGGCCAACTGTAGCTGCTAACAACTACTGGGCTACACTTGCTATGACTGAAGGTCTATGGTAGGCACTTTATATGTTATGTAACCAACCAACCTTACTGGTAGGTAGTTATTATTAAGATATTTTGGGACCAGCAGTTAGCGGAATGGCTATGTTGCTGGACTCCCATGTAGTCGACCGCGGTTTGCGTCCTGCACCCAGTGGGTTGAAACTCAAGCCAGGCGCATGTGCGTGCGTGCCCAAGATCCCGAGAGGAGCATGGAGGAAAAGGGATTGCAGCGTGGCCATCCTCCTGGGGGGGTGATTTCTCGCTTTCTATCTCTGTCTCTCTCTCTGGCGAGCACACGCGCCCTACAGCAAAAAAAAAAGAAGATATTTTGTAAATGATAAAATGGGAGTTAAATAACTTTCTTTAGACCATACTCAGATCAGATTGCTATTCAGAGGTAGACATGGGATTCAGATGCAGATTAATTCACTTATATTTTCGGGGTTTTTAGCTGCCAAACCATAGTAACTTGCAAAATTTAAAATTAAAGTCTGCTTGTGGCAGTGAGGATGTGCTTGAGCTATCAGGTGGATTCCATACCTTGCTCTTCAGTTATCCATCCATGCACGCATTCACTCATTACCATCTGTCCAATCTACCAACTACACAGCCAGTCCATCAGCCATGCAGCTAGTCCTGCAAACAGCTACCCAGCCCTTCATCCAGTCACTAATACCACGTGACTATGCATTAATCAAATACCAAGGGCCTCCTCTACGTAGGCCCATTTCAGGCCAGGAGGAAGTTAAATGCGGAGGTGACGAGGATACAACCACAGAGGTAGAAGCCAGATTCTTCACTAGGTTTGGAGCTCCCTGAGGGCAGAATCCCTTGCTTTTAATTCACAGTACTACATTAAAGATTTGAGTCTTGCTTTTCTTTCCAACCTCATCTCCCCTACTCATTGTTTATTCTTCTTCAGTCACACTGGTCTTCCTTCAGTTTCTTGAACAAACCAAGCCCTCCTTTGCTTCAGAACTTTAAGTAATTGTTGTTCTTTTGACCCAGAAGTTTATCCAGCAATGTCAATAGCTAGCTTCTTCTTTTCTTTTGCATCTTATTTAAAATGTTGTGACCTCTCAGAGTTCTTTTCTGACTACCTTATCTAAAGGAGACACCCGTCTGCCCCACCCCAACTACTGTTACATCACTCTGGTTCTTTCTCTTACAGTATTGCTCACAATCTGCCATCTTGTTTCTTCATTGTCTGCTTCTTTTTTAGCTCCACCATTAGGCGGAAATAAGACCCAGGAGGGCAGTTACTAATTTTTTCCTGTTTTTTATTACATGCCTTCTATCTACCTAGCCAAGTAACTGACATATAGTAGGTCTTCATGTTTATTTGTAGAATATGGGTGAAAAATGGATAAACACTACATGACATATCTTCCCAGTATCAGGGGGCTTAAAGAGTAGTGGAGAATAGACCTGGTAAGACAGGGCAAGAACACAGAGAAGTCCTTGAGAACTGAGCAGAAGACTGTATTACATTCAGCGTGAACACAGGGAGCTAGTAGAAGCTCTCAAGTTGCAGGATGAGAATGGTGGTGTAGGAGAGTGACTATGCCACAATCTGTTATAAATTTGAAATTTAAATTATTCACTGCAGCATCCTGCAATTAATTACTGCAAGAGGTAGTAAGATCCCAGAATTCAAATTGCATTTTTTGCCATAGAGTGCATGCAGTCACCAGAAAGAGAAAGAGTGAGAGGGAAAGTGACAAATCACTAGCCAAGGAGGGTGGGCACACTGCAATCCCTTCTCCTCTATACTCCTCCTGGGGTTTTGGGCATGCACGCATGTATGCCTCGCGTGATTTTCAAGCCTCCAGGACTGGGACTCAAACTGTGGTCAGCCATGTGGAGTCCAGCACTTTAACCACCACACCATCTGCTGGCCCTCAAATTGCATTATTTTTAAAGAATTATTTATTTAATTCTTTTTTTTTAACTTGACGAGAGAGAGAGAGAGAGAGAGAGAGAAAGAGAGAGAGAGAGAGAGAGAGAGAGGGAAAGTGAGAAAGCAAGCCACCAAGTGAGAGAGAAAGAAAGGGAAAGTGAGAAAGCAAGCCAAGTCTAGGACTCAAATGACAGTTGGTCATGTGAGAATCCAGTGCCCTTAACCACCACACCACCTGCTGGCCCCCAAACTGCATTTTTTAAAAAAGAATGATTTAATTTTATTTATTCATTCATTTATGTTTCATTTGACCAGAGAGAGCAAGAGAGAGAAAGTGAGAAAGCAAGTCACCAGGTGTGGGACTTGAACCATGGTTGGCCATGTGGGAGCGTCCAGTGCCTTAACCGCCATGCCACCTACTGGTCCCAAATTGCATATATTTTTTTCTGAAATAGAAGATTATACAATGTGAGTACTCAAGGTCTAGGAATTTGACAGACTATATATTGTGTTTAATTAATTGATTACGGTGACCTATAGACAAAGTGCATGTTGAAAACCTTGTGAGGCAGAATCCACATCTGCTTCCTGCCAGCGTCTTGCCTACAGGAGATACCTATCATTGTGTGAATGAATGACAGTCACACACTTGGATGGACCTGGACCTACTGCCAGCTAGCTCTGTGACCATTAAGATTTTTTAACCTGCCCAAATCTAAGCTCCCTAATCTAGCAAAAAGGGAGAAGATTTGAGTCACAGGATTTTGAATGAGAGTTTATGGGCATATCTGGTACAGAGTTAACTCTAAGTATGATCATTTCCTTCTGTTAATTCGAAGTGACATTCTGAAACTGCTTTGACTAGGATTTCTACTACCCCTTTGCCAATAGCTAACTGGTTTGAAATAGGGAGAGGATAAGGCAATATTTCTTTTTTAATCATTTCCATTCTTCTTCATGTAAAGCTTGAATTCTGACCAAGAAACTTATCAGCTTAGCAACACTGAACATCCCCTTTATGCCTCCAATTTCTTCCTTCTTAAAAAATTTATTTATTTATTTATTTATTATTTTGGAAAGGTTTTTGCTATAGGGCACGTACACTCACCAGGAAGACAGAGAGACAGAGAGAGACAGAAAGCCAGAAATCACCCCCCAGGGGGGATGGCTGTGCTGCAATCCTTCCCCTCCAGTCTCTTCTGGGGATCTTGGGCACCCACACACACGCACCCCGCGTGAGTTTAAGCCAACGGGTCCGGGACTTGCCCCACAGTCGACTACATGGGAGTCCAGCGACATAGCCATTACGCCAACTGCTGGTCCCTGTGCCTCCAATTTCTAAGGTATAAAATAAAAGTATAGTAACAGTACTTGACTATCGTAGAGATGAAATGCGATGGTATACTATAGTGTTTGTATTAGTGCCCGACACAGAGCATTCAAAAAATGTCAGCCGTAGTTATTCTTTTAGCATTTCGCTTTTCACGTCCCTCATTGCTGGCCAATTTTCTCTCCTCTCTCCCACCGGCATTCTTTGTGCCTATAACGTCTTCTGGACAAAAGACTGACTCCGACATGTAATTTGAGAAAAAAACGAACTCTCTAGATTCTTTCAGACATACCAAACGAAGAGTAAAGTGGGAGAAGTGTCATACAGGTCCCAGGTAACGGAAGAGAGACCTTTTGTACTAGTAGTGTGGGAACAGGTAGGAAAGAAAAAAAAGCTTAAGTGGGTACCAGGCGCGTCCATTTCCCAGTGGATGTGGAGAGAACCAGCAGTGTCCACATGGCAGTCCAGCCACGTCTCAGGACTGCTCTTGGGAACATTCCTCAGCTTGATCCAGTGTGCCCAGTGTTTCTCCTTCTTCACTAGCATTTTCCTTCTCTAATAAGCAGGTGCTTTGTTCCTCGAAAGTGGAGAGAAGTCAAGGAACACACATGTAGAGGCTGGAGTGGCTACCGTGAGGTTTTGGAGATTGCCCTGGACACCAGTCTATCCCATCACCTAATACAGTGACAAGCAGAGTGGGCGCTCAAAAACTGTTTTTAGCTAAGATCAAGGGTACTATTTTTCAAACTTTTGTTGTTTTCTCAAAGAAGCTTGTCGTGCCCACACGCGGTCACAAGCAGGTCCGCGCCTAGAAATAACATTTATTCTAAGGATCCCTGCGCGGGGATTCCTGGGAAGTGATTCCCCCCGGCTACTCCTCCCCTCAGTTGCCTTTGAAAGAACTGGTTGACACGTGATTCCTTCCTTTATTCCCACCTCCAAATACCTTGACCGATAAGGAGGCCAATCATAAGGCTCTATTTTCTCTCTCAGCCAATAGAAAGAGGACCATATGTATGTAGTGCAGCTATTGTGGTTTTCCCCGCCCCCTCACAGCCCCCTCCATGCCTCCTCTCAGATTCGACATCTGACAACCCACCGGGCCAATGAGAAGTTCCTACTCTTCATGGGAGGGATGGACTGATTCATGATAGACGTCCGCTTCTGGCCAATGGAGTAGCAGAAGTGCGGGAGGGGTGTAGGGCGGAACCAATGGAGCAGTGCCAATAACGAGCATCAGGGAAAGGGCGGGACGGAACTGTTTGCGGGAGGGAGGGGAAGGCCCGGGGAACCCAGCAGCGCTGCCGCCGCCGCCGCTGACGCCTGAGTTGGCGGGGGGAGGAGGCCGG